>NW_015168674.1:266987-303330 GCF_001447785.1 Gekko japonicus | reverse complement strand
CGTGCCCTTACCCTCTCCAGTTTGAGTGTATTGGTTAAGTGCGCGGACTCTAATCTGGGAGAACCGGGTTTGATTCCCCACTCCTCCTGGGTGACCTTGGGCAAGCTGTATTTCTGATAAGAGCAGTTCTTGAAAAAAGGGCAGTTTCTGTCAGAGCTCTCTCAGCCCCACCTACCTCACAGGGTGTCTGTTGTGGGGAGGGGAAGGGAAAGGAGTTTGTAAGCCGCTCTGAGACACCTTTGGGTAGTAAAGGGCAGGGTATAAATCCAATCTCTTCTTCTCTTCTTCTTCTAAGATAACCCTGGAATACCATCCCCTGGGTCGCAAGGCTCAAAGGGAGGATCTATCCAGGGCAATCCCAAAGGAAATCTGCTTTCCCCACCCCGCCCTGCAAGGCCCAAGGACATGACCCCTTAGACCCCAAAGAAGGGGTGCCAGCTGGTGCTCACCAGACTGCAATCTGTATCTACATACAACCCTGCCTGCCAACCTATAAAGTAACTGACCTAACTAACCAGGCCACACCCCACAACACCTGCACCACTGTCACAGAATAAGGTAGGCAAAAACACCCTCACCAAGAGCCAATCAGGAAGGGGTGAAAAATTCCTACTTGGCCCCCAAAACAGGTGACCAGCCAAAGCCTGCACTGCTTACAGGGTGGGAGGGTGGACTGAAAGCCGGCCAAAGAATGAGACTGGAAGGCGGGGGCTGGCTTATAGGAGCTCTGGCCCTGCCCACTCATGAATACTCATATGTGGCGATTTCTGCCACCAAAAATCAACAGTCTGCCCCTCCTAAGCAGGGAGGCAAAGGCAGCTCCCCAGCCACATGGCCGCAAGGGCCAGAGGCTGGTTGAGTCAAAGTCTCAAGGGCATTGATGAATGGACCATAGGACTCTGGAAGACTGCACAGTAATAGTGCCACAATCTGATTGTGTTTCATTTCTTCTCCGAGCCCACACAGCTGTTCCACAACTTCTAGCAAGGCATTTACCTGTTCATGCACATCTTGCTCTCTGCCAAGTCTCACTTTATACAGTAAGCAGCAGATATAGCTTGCTGTTTAGGTTTGAATTGTCATGCACTTTCTGGCGTGCATTCCACATACCTTTAGCTTCTTTCTTCTTTCCTTATGTGGATCAGCTGATCATATTCCACGAACAGGCTTATGGTTGCCTTTGCTTGCCTTTTTTTCTTGTCCCATTCTGCAGGGTCACTGGCTGGTCTGTCAGTGCTTAAAACATCCCAGAGGTCATCTTTGCACAGCAGCATTTCCAGTTTGAATTTCCACAACTGGTAATTGTTATTATTCAGTATGGCCACTGCAAACTTAATATCTGCACTGCTTGCCATCTTCCTCTGGATTGGGCGTGCCCCTCCTTTTCTCTTACTGACTCACAGTTATAGCTTTCTTGCAATTTATCCTGGGAACTGAGCCCAGAACCTGCTTGCAGAGTTCAGGAAAAATCCAATCCACGCTTTGGAGTTTACTTTCAAAGAATTTACTGCAACAGGATTATGCAAAAAGACAATAACTGACTAGGGTCCCTGATAAAACAGAGAGGCCTTCAGAACACAAGCACTAACACAAACTACTACACAGCAGAGAGAAAAACAACAAGATGTAGGCTGAGCTGCAAGAGAAAAACATTCAATAAACATTCAATAAATCAGATTCCTAATATCCTATGCTTACATCTGTTGAACTTCTGCCTTATTTTATATCACACCACAGCCCTATCAGAAAAAAGTTAGCAACCTGATAAGACAGGCATATGTCTTTGCTGGGGTCACAAGTTTGCAGTTCCAAAGGAGCAGCTCACATGTAGCAATGTTAGCAGTTCTATCATAATCATTTTTTTATTTTCATACTTATTCCCAAGAAATACAGTAAACTGTATCCTTATCCTCACAGTGCACCTTGGCGTTTAGTCATGCTGGCCACATGACCATGGAGAAGACTTCAGGCAGTGCTGGCTCTTCAACTTGGAAATGGAAATGAGCACTGCCCCCTAGAGTTAGATTTGACTGGCTTTCGAGCAAGGGAAATCTTTACCTTATCCTCACAGTATCAAGCAGATTCAGTTCTCCTGCATGCCTCTTCTGCACCAATCACATGCATGTACACTTCCCTTCTCAAAACAAGAAACTATTTAGGGATGCCAGTCTCCAGGTTGGACCTGGAGATCCCCTAGAATTACAGCTCATCTCCAGACTATAGAGATCAGTTCCTCCAGAGAAAATGGATACTTTAGAGGGTGGACTCTGTGGTATTGTTACTGTTGTACCCCACTGAGATCCCTGTCCTCCCCAGACTCCATCCCCAAATCTCCAGGAGTTTCTCCACTTGTACCTGGTAACCCTACAACCCCTCTCTGGCTGGTGGCCATGGGGTCTTGGCAACCCCAGAACCATTCCTGTAGCCCAGGCTTACCCACAGTCTGTATGGTTATTGCTCCTGCCCCTTTCAGGGGACTGAAGAGACACAGCTAAGGGTGCCAGCTCTGGGTTTGGAAATACTTGGAGATTTTGGGAGTGGAGCCTGAGGAAGGCAGGGTTTGGAGAGGGGAGGAACTTCAGTGGGGTATAAAGCCATAGAATCCACAGCAGCCATTTTCTCCAGGTGAACAGAACTCTGTCATTTGGAGATCAGTTGTAATAGGAGGAGACTCCAGCCACCACTGAGAGGCAGGCAGTCCTAGGCACAGTGGTGGGACTGACAGGCCTGATGTACTGCCTAACCAACAAGGCCTGGCATGAGGTACAATATTTAAGTGGTTTCTGCCTCCTTGTCCAGGCCCTGAGATGTCCAATGGGTAAAAGGAGGTTAGCTCAAGCAGCTTTTTATGGTTGAAAGGCACATGGGTAGTTTGTGGAGGCATTCCCTTAGAACCAGCAGCATCATTGGTGTTAACCAGCATGGAGAAAACACCAGGTCTTCTCTGCAATTAGGCATCCAAGTAAGAAAAAGTATCTCATTCCTGGGCAGAGGTTTGAACCAGGGAGGCTTTGCCCAGCCATGAGAGGCTGCAAGAGACAGCTGACAGCTGGATGTAGAAATGTTTTCCAGAGAACTTACGAGCACAGAGTTCCATGAGATACAGATGTTGACCTTACAAGAGGATTCATGTGCCAAAGCCTATATTGCAAGTGGTTCAGGTGTTAGTGTCAATGGAATCTGTAATGGGATAGAATTCCATCTGTTTACCTTTTTTCTCGTTTCTCATTTCTGTTCAACCTATAAACAACCAGGTGTCTTCTTAGGAAAATGGATTGCTGCTGCAGCATCCTATCAACTCAGCTACCACAGCTACAGCCTTAGTTTGCATCATGTGTAGTAATTGTGTGTCAATGGAAAAGATACCTGTAAGTTTCTCACACGATCATTATAGAGCAAAAATCAGTCATCATATCAAGGGACATCGCAATATTAGTGCTACGTTATAGGATTCACCAGAAACTTTACAATAGTGTTTTCTATTAATCCTAGAGCATTGTGCTGACAGTATAACCTCATTCTACCAAAGCAGCATCCAACAATAAAAAAATACAAAAAATAGCACACAATGGAAGCAGCTCTAAAATCAGAAATGTAATAATCAGCCTAGAGTACATACAGCACAATTCAGAGAAAACAGAAGGATGGGGGAGAGGGACTCCTGAAAGTCAAAAACGGAAATATTTTTAGCAGATACCTAGAAGTAAACAAGCCTCTTACCAAAGTACGAGGGAGTCCACTGTTGAGCCACAATGCAGAAAGTCCATCTTGCATCTACAAGTGATGATACACACACACACAAAAGGCCTTAGAATCAGATCTTAACTGAGGGTGGGATCCATGTGAGAATTTGCTGCCTATTTCTCAGAGTCCAACATAGCAGCTATTCTTCCTATACCTCTTCCTTGCCAAACCCAGCCCCGTCCTTTGAATGAAGAGAGAATGGTGGGTCAGCAGCAGCTGTGGTCACAAACAGGTATTCTCCTGCCACTGTAAACAGACACTACCTTCTTTGATTTGCTGGTTTCCTAAATATAACAGGCTTTAGAGGACAGAGGGTGCATAAAACGGAGGACAACTTTAGGCAACTTTAGTCTGTATGAATGCAGGACCAGGATGTTGAAAGGGGGTGAGAAGTTGCTGGCAGAACTGTGTCAGCCCATCTCCTGCTGTACTGACAGATGTTGGGGCTCACTCAGACCAGAATGGCCTCCCAGTTTCTCGGTGCTGCTTTCTTCTCTGAGTCATGACTTAAACCTCCTCTGTTTGCCATTTCAAAACAGCTGTTCAGCCATTCATGTCCCTATGGAGTGAGAGGCTTTGCCAGAAATCCATGGAGACCTTAAACAGGGCCTGTCTTCTCTTCATACAGACAAAAAGTTGACTGGCTGCATACCAGCAGGCCATTGCCATTTCATCGCATAATCCCTGATTAGCTGATATTGTAGGAATGAATAAGTTTCCCTAAACCATCTCAAATTACAGAAAATTAAAAATGGGGGAATATTCAGCATGTCCTTAGGTACCCTGTTTTGTTTTTTAATATTAACCAGTGTGAGAAAGGACTTGGAAGAGAGACTTAAAAACAAGGGGTTTTGTCTAGCTTCTACATCCATTCTCAAATGTGCTTTACAGGGAAATTATGCTTTATAAAATAGCCCTCACTGTAACCATTTTCTACAAAAACAGAGTTCTTCAATATGCTGAAAATTGTTTAAAAATCACAGTAAGAAACATGGCTTCAATTTAAATTAGTTGTGAGTCTAGCTTTTGCACTGTAAAGAGAGAACTGTCAGCAGACAATGCGTCCCACCTTTCTGTTTGTCTTGACTGACTGCAGATGAAAATGGGTTCGATTCCACATGGAGCCTGACATTTCAAGTTGCCATATTTCAAATTGTTCTGTATTTGATAGGTCACTGTTTGCAACTTCCAAACAAAATTATTCTGAGGAATAGTGATATCTTTTACTGTAAGCTTATTGCTCCAGGGAAAAAAAAATTCATTTGATGGTGGTTCGTACACTCAGCAGCCTGAATAGTTCACTTTGGCCTGAGCTTGTCAGAGCTTGGCAACTAAGCAGGGTTGGCCATGGTCAGTACTTGGATGGGAGACCATCCAGGAAGACAGGGGTTTCTACATGAAGGAAGGCAATGGAAAACCATTTCTGCTCATCTCTTGCCTTGAATACCCCATGGCTGGGATCACCGTGAGTCAGTTGCAATACAACATCTTCTTCTTCTTCTTCTTCTTCTTCTTCTTCTTCTTCTTCTTCTTCTTCTTCTTCTTCTTCTTCTTCTTCTTCTTCTTCTTCTTCTTCTTCTTCTTCCTTATGAAGCGTAACTTACATATGTCTGAAACATTTCTGACATCATAAAACTTTCCTATAACCTGCCTTTCAAAGCTCACATATTCAGCTACCTAGTCATAAAGAGAGTCAGTTTGGTATAGTGGTTAAGAGTGCAAACTCTAATCTGGAGAACCAGGTTTAATTCCCCGCTTCTCCACATGCAGCTGCTAGTGTGACCTTGGGTCAGTCACAAGTTCTCTCAGAGCTGTTTTCTCAAGAGCAGTCCTTAAAAGAGCTCTCTCAGCCCCACCTACTTCACAGGGTGTTTGTTGTGGGGAGGGGAAGGGAAAGGTGATTGTAAACTGCTCTGAGACTCCAAGTGAAGGGTGGGGTATAAATCTAATCTCTGTCATAAGCCTCAAAGGCAGTTGTTAACAGTCCCTGAGAAAAACAGGAATGCTACAAGACTGATGGTGCCATTCTAAGCAGAGTTATACCTTTCTAACTGAAGACAGTGGGCTTAAAAGGGTGTGATTCTATTCCGGATGCCACTAGCCTTCCTACCTACAGTGCCTCATTGCTACTGGCAGCTGCAACTTTTTTTGTTGTTTAATTTAATGTTGCCGAGCTCACAAGGACTTCTATTTTTAAGACATATACATGCACTACAAAAGAAGCAGGTATTTGTTCAAGGAAACTCATTATACTGCTGCAACAACTGTCGGCACGTGATCAAGAGGGTAGGTAATTGTAGCTGAGATTTTTCTCCACTGAAATGCTAGTGTGCCATCTACATTAACTATGCTTCAGCACTGCATTCAGACCCAAAGGGAAGGCTCTCTTTAATCTCTTTCAAAAGGCTGCCACCATATGGGGGATTTGCTTTAATACAAGGGGACTTTTCCACTCTGTAGTTGTAACTTGCAAGTACAGATAGAATAACAATGCCTGTGGAAACTTTGCCTCTTAATGTCTGGCTAATTTCTGAAAGGAGACTTCCTCAGAGCATGTGCATGGCAACAATTCTACTGCACAAGGTCTGTTGACACCAAACTGAAAAAAGTTGTGCTTGTTAGATTGGTATTTTCCTTAAAGGTATATTTTTCTTTTTAGTTAATCTATACCATGAATATTACATATGTTAATGTTTTCTCTATTGCCCTATCTCTCAGGGATTGTGAAGTGGGTGTTTTAACAGCATTTAGCCCTGAGTTTAAGAAACAGAATTCTTTACTGAGAATGGAGTTGTCAGGAAGCTAGTAAAATTGTACTCCCACTTTCTAAAACAATGATCTTCTTTTGATGCTGCTTTGCTTTCATATTGTGACGTAGATTGCTAAGGATTGTTTGCCCCCCAGGCTGGAATAACGAGACAGACACGTTGCTGGACTTAAACATTGGGCCATTTTATTAACTGACAACTTTAACTGGAACCAACGGTAAAGGCAAAACAGTTTCTGCGGTATGGTCAAGGCCAGGGGTCAATGACCCCTCCTTAACTCATGAACTAGGGCGAGCCACCCTACCCCGGGTGGTAGCCAGCAGCAGTGGCTCCCACCCAGTTGGCTAACCATTGCCAGATAACCCCGTAGCCCTAACCCCCGAGCTGCTTGGCTCAAAGGGAAGACCCAAACGGAGTGGTCCCAAAGGCAGTCTGTTTTTCCCGCCCCGTGCCACAAAACACAAAGACTGTACTCACATGACCCCTTCAACCCAAATAATGGGTGTCAGCTGGTGCTCACCTATATACCACCTAGAACCCAGCCAAGGCCAAGCCTCTGTTTTAGGCCTTCGCACCCACTGGGAGGCCCAAGCCCCCCCGCAGCCCTTGCCGTAGGTCGTCTAGAAAGATGACCATGCTCATTTCCGACAGGTGGATTCCATCCTGCCAATACAGCTCAGCACGCCCTGCATGGATAGCCGGGTGAGGCAAAAAGATGCCCAAGCTGCCCTCAAGAATCCTCTGTAATTCTCTATTCCCCTTCCGGCATGCCTTGTCAATCTCCAGTTGACTCATCGCTCCACGCCAAACTCTGCACGGGACAATCACCAACCACACAATGAGGATATCCGGCCATCGTCTGCGGGTCTGACATTCAACCAGGGAACATCACAAGACTATGTCTGTTAAGGTGCTTTGGAATTTAGGGGGGAGTGGTGTTATGAATTGGGATTGAATCATCCCTGATTGAATCACCCCAGAGACTGGCTGAGCTTGGAGCTTAAGAACAATAGCTGACCAGGACTCTGGAATAAACCAATCAAGTAGTAATTTGGGAGTGGGGTGTGTTTGGGTGTAGCGATTGCATGCTATTTAACAGCGCTGAGGCTCTGGAGTCTTTTCTTGATGTTTTGCTGAAATCACTGAATAAACCTGAGCTGATCACTGCCATGCATCTAGAACCCAGTATTCAATACCTGCCCCCTTGAAGGCCACTCCAAGCCCACACTGAGGTTGGTCCACCCACTCTGCACCTTCTGCCACCCTTGATTCAAGCTCCATTTCCCCCTCCTTGTTTCCCCCCCACGTGGCATGAGTCTAGCAATATGAGAAAAACATTAGTCTCATGCCGTTTTAGGGCTGCCAAGCCGCGGCGGGGGATCTGCACGTCGTCACAGGATCCCTGCCGCGGGGGACAGCGATAGGCGTTGCACCGCCGTTGCCAGGATGTGACGCTACGCGTCGCTCTGGCAACGGGACTCCAAACAGCCCCGTTGCCAGAGCGACACGTAGCTTCACATTCTGGCAACAGCAGTGCAATGCCTATTGCTGTCCCCCATGGCAGGGATCCTGTGACGACGTGCAGATCCCCCGCCGCAGCTTGGCAGCCCTACGCTGATGAGGAGAAAGTTTAAAAGGAGCAGAGTTGCAAACAAATACTTGCAGTCTGAAATCCCTGGGATACTTACTCAGGAGTAAGCCCAACAGAACTCACTGGGACTAACTTTCAAGTTGGCGGCCTAGGATCGGGTTCCTTTTCCTCATTAAATCATCTCTTTTTTGGGGGGGAAGCCTCGCAACAAGTGTTGATCCCCAGGTCTCTCTTTTCAATAGCTTTTAATGCAGAATTGCAAAAAAAATACTTGCAGGCTGAAATCCAAGGGATACTTACTCAGGGGTAAGCCCCACAGTATTCAATGGGGCTGACTTTCAAGTAGGAATGCCTAAGATCAAGTTCCACTGATTTATATCCCATTTATTTAGAATTTGCTTGTATAGCGCTAACTTGATTGAGACAACCTCCACGCCCTTGCTTAACTCTCACCCACTGAAACCTTTAATTAAAAAAAATGTTTACCCAACAACAAAACATTTTCCCCTTTAATGCTACAGTGAACAGAGTGTTTTTCTTTTGTGGGGAAACCATTTTGGCTGTCTCTGGAATCCCAACATTAAAATGGCGGCTTAGTCACATGAACCTCCTTTGTTGTTGTTGTTCAGTCGCACAGTCGAGTCCGACTCTTCGCGACCCCATGGACCAGATCACTCCAGGCCTTCCTGTCTTCTGCCGTCCTCTGAAGTTGGCTCAATTTCATGTTTGTTGCATCTATGACACTGTCTAACCATCTCATCCTTTGCCGTCCCCGTCTTCTTTGACCTTCAATCTTTCCCAGCATCAGGGTCTTCTCCAGTGAGTGCTCCCTTCTCATTTGGTGGCCAAAGTATTTGAGCTTCAGTTTCATTATCTGGTCTTCCAGGGAACAGTCAGGGTTGATTTCTTTTAGGATTGACTGATTTGATCTTCTTGCAGTCCAAGGGACTCTCAAGAGTCTTCTCCAGCACCATAGTTCAAAAGAATCTATTCTTCGGCGCTTGGCCTTCCTTATAGTCCAACTCTCGCAGCCATACATGACTATTGGGATTACCATTGCTTTGACCTCCTGCGAACCACCAAATCTAAGAATTGTGTGCGCACGCGCACACACACACTGCCAACGATCACAGCTTGCAATGCCAATGTCAATGGGTTCTGCTGTGCATTCTGTACATTCAGTATGTTTCCCTATATTATGAGATCATGTGACTCTTTCCTATTTTTCACAGTGACCAATAACACAGCAGAGAATCCCCTAGTGCTGGGTGATATGGAAAATGGGGCTTGCAGCTGCTTATCAGTTGCAGAAAAAGTCTGGTCAATTTCAACAGTGTTCCCCCCCCCTTTGCCTGCCTTCCTTTCTGTTCCCTTTCATTCAGTGAACTACCACTAAAATGCATACACAAAACCTGAACCATGAAGATTTAAATGGAAGGTGCTTGCTGGATGCTACTGTGCAGCTGTGATAGGGCAATTGGATATTGTTTTTTAAAAAAGCTTTGGACATCACCCTCCACATGTCACAAGTGACATTCAACCCCAATTTAGAAAAAGGTGTGTTTTTTTAATTGTAGCTACAGAATGAATACACCAGAGGGAAAAGAATGGTGCATAAGATGGGAACAGAATCCAAAGTCAAAGGCTTACTGCTAGGAAAATCTGCAGTAAGATGTGCATGCATAATGGGCCAAAGATAAATCAGATTTTGTGGTGGAAGACTCATTAATACACACTGTTCGGAGCTATGTATTTTTCAAAGGAATGTATAGTAGGATGAAACCAATATTGGGAGTGTGCCTAAATGAGTATTCAAAGCTGCAACCCTAAGGACACTTTCCTAAGAGTAAGCCTGTTTGACTTCTTTCTGAGTAGACCTGCTTAGGATTGCTCCCCAGGTCTCTCTTTTCAATAGCTTTTAATGCCGGAAAATTTATATAAGCCTGTGGCACATCTGCGATCAGATCTTATTTTAAACTTCAAAGCAGCTGTGGGGGCTGCAATCTTGGACTGGAAAGTAACACTGAAAGAGGTGTTTATCCCTTGATACAACTGAAAACGAAGAGCCTATTCAATTTTCTGCATTTTTAGAGTAATATTATCCTTCATATGTCTGGTGACTAGCACTTCTATTCCTTAGGTTACTGTAATTTTTCACAAATATATGTTCTTTTATTTCCTTTGTTTTATTTGATGATCAAGAAACCTGACATAGAATACTCTCAGATTATAACAAATAATTTTCTAAAACTCTCAAGGTGAATAAGGCAAGCTATGAAAAATAAGCTATTGAGAAGGCTTCATTATTTGATGACTGGAGATTAATGAAGAGTGTTAAAGAACTGTAAATATACACTGAGGGAAAAATACAGTTCCCAGTTCGGATGTGATATTGGAAGCATGAAGGGCTTTAATAAGGCATTATTTTATAAGCTTGCCATTTTGTAAAATTGGCAGAAGGAATATGTATTTAGAGAAGAAGCATAACAAACGGTAAAAGAACAGAAACTCCTGGAAGATTACAAGTTGTCTCTAGAATTGTGTGAAGTCCCTAAAGCTGAGCAAATGATACTGCTGGGGCGGGGGGACATACTTGAAGAAAACTGATAATAATCTAGTAGGAGTGAAAACGTCTGTGGTAAAGTAAAATTTAGGCAGGGTCTGTAACGTTTTATAATGGTTTGTATGCTTCTGTGAAAAGGAAGATAACTGATAAATCAGAAGAAGGAAGGATGGAAGGAAGGAAGGAAGGAAGGAAGGAAGGAAGGAAGGAAGGAGGATTGAACACCAAAGAGAAAATCATTTGGTATCATACTCCCATTTTTACATATATCCATCAGCATCTCTTTAGCTAATATAAGGTGCTTGATCAGTCAGGGAAAAAAAGAGGTTTCCATGCTTTAAACACTTTAATCTTTATTAGTAAAATAGAATAATCAAATATAAAGCAAAATGTAATAATGATCAAACAAGATATATTCAAAAGCAATCACATGGGGAAAGGTATCTATGAGAATTCATTTCTAGATAACTGAAGGTCAGTTTATTTGCCAGAGCTTTTAATGGAATGTTGGGGGGGGGGGCAGGGTTATCTGAGGAATTCATCCTGTATGTCTTAAATTGGGCTTTTTCATTAGGATTTGGATAAATATTTTAATTTAATAAGTAAATGTCAATGAAAAAAGTATATTGATTAAATAAATACCAAAATGATTCTATATACAATTTGTTGTTTCTGCAATGAACCCAAGGGTGTACATTTTAACATCTATTTCCCCCGTCTTTAATTGTACTGGAGTGATATGAATGCAAAAAAAAAACCCTTGCAGAAAGCACATAGTAAACAAAGTTACTGTGCCTCATTTTATGTGTGATCTGATGCTGTGTTATTCCAATCTAAATTATTGAAATAATGGTATTTCAATTCAGCATAAAACTACACTGCAAAATACATTAATCAGATTCCATTATCCAAGAATGGGGGGAGTGCCCCTGCATTCACCAGCTCTAGTGGAGACTCGGGGGGCGGGGCAGAGTCTCAGCCCAGAAACAGGCAGCCCAACCAGAGGCTGTGAGGAAGGCAGCAAGAGTAAGGCCATGCCCAGAAATGTACCAGCAGTAGCCCCAGAGCCTGGCAGGTCCAAACTGTTGCCCTATTTAGAATTCATCCTGCTTTATAAATATGTAGAGTAATTTGGAAATCATAAGCTATTAACAGTTCAGTCCTATGTAGAGTTTATACTTTTCTAAGCCTATTAACCCCAACAAACTTAGAAGGACATAACTCTGGTTAGGTTACAGTATCACCAATATTTTGCACATATGTCTTTTTGTTTTTAAAAGCGTTACTGCTTTTAATTTTGTTTAGGGTGATACAGGACCAAATACCAATGTCTTTGGAGGACAACCACTGACTTTAAAGCACCTCAATTCATTTTGAAAGAAGTCAGGTTAAAAGCTGCCCATAAAATGAACTTTTATACTATAAAAAAGCTTTCAATCTTAAAATTTTTAAACATTACTCTCTGATCACACCTTGGTTAGATTTGATCTTAATACTATGACTCTTGATAATATATACTCAGAGAAATGCTAACATTCTACTAGGAGGAGACCCTATGTGGTGCTGCATTTAGGAAAACTGTAATTATAGAAACAACACAAATTTTATCTACCCTCTTCCAGAGTGAAGTTCTTTTTAATTAATATCATTCAAAAGCCAGTGGCTGGGCCTATTTGCTCTCTTGCTTGCTCCCTGGAACAAATTCCACTGAACTGTTGCAAAGATAGCAGCAAGCGGGTCTGTGTGGCCTATATTAGTCAAGCAGCCCACATGGACAGTTCAGATGACAAGCAACTGATGCAAAATTAGTGTTATCTTAATTCTTGAGGTTTGTCAGGTAACTCCACAAAACACTGTAGGTTACTGGCAAGCCAGGCCTGCACGTATGTCTTGGCCTACTCAGTGTTCATTGAACTCAGTGTTCATTGGGTCTGGACGGTGACTATTGTGTAATGTCTGTCATTCTCCACCTCCCCATCCATTCAACCAATCAGGCAAAATCCTCTTCTTAAAAAAGTGATGGCCTCCTTTCCTTTCCTTTCCTTGACATGGAACAAGGTGAAACACTGAGCACTGTCACTGGACACTGCTTTCTGGGAGAAGACAGTTATTATTTCAAGATTCATCATTCCTAGTTCTCCATGGGGTCAACAGCAAATTGACACTTTAATTGTGTTATTGATTTGTGCCATCACCTTAAATACTGAGAGATGTGGAAGGAAAACAATTTTAAATGAGGTGATTCAACAATGCAATTTCCCCGCACACTAGTATAAAAGAATGGTATTAAATGTATCTTCAACAAGATCTTTCGTGCAAGTAAATATAAACTAAACAGGCCACAGAGAACAGCACAGGAAAGCAAAATGCATCAGTATGATTTAGAGAACAAAAAAGCTCGTGACTCAATGGGTAAATATGCATTCTCATATTGTAGCACATTTTAAAAGGTCACGTGATAACCATCGTGTGCCATGTGTCATTTACCTTGATAGGGACAGCCTTTTATGGCATTTCTTACTGTGCTGAGGAAGATGAGTAAAATCAATTTTGTATCATGCAATGTGGCAAAACACCCATGATAACTGTAATACTCATTTGTCCCCTGAATCATTTTGTTACCTGAATTGCTGTGGTGACATATGATTCAGCTTTCAAAGTTCTATGTATTTATTTCAACAGGTACTGAAAACATACTAGGAAAATAGCGTTCATTCTGTAATGTTTTCTGAAACTACAATGAATTTTTCAAATTATCTTTCGTGCATGTCACAAAATTCTTGGTTGTTGTTTTTTTTTGCTGTATCAAACTTTTTTAATACTTTGAATTTTGTACTCCTATGATTTTTCTGTGCCCTCCCATGAGAATGTGAACTGCCATTTTTATTATGAGCAGTGGTGCAAAGCAAATATAGTTCTAAGGTCTTGCCGTCATATCTTGTGAGAAACAGAAGGACAGAGCTTGATGGAAATTGTAGCTTAAAGCAAATGGCTACAGTGGAAGATGATAACCACTATGACAAAAAAAAGTCTTCACTGTATGAAAAATCAAAGTATTTTTGAAACCTTATAATCGGATTCAAATTATAAACCCAACGATATTTCACCACATATTAAGAATATGGTGCTAGAATTCTTGCTATATGCTACTGTAAATATTCACTCTTACTGGTTTACACCAAGAATGAAAACACATGACACCAGGTTTATGGGTTAAACTCAATTTTATGTATGGCTAATCTACATCAACCAAACACTGCTGTAATGTTTAGTATAGACTGCTGCTAACAAAGTGTATCAAGCTACCAGCACTGTAGGCAACCCCATTTTGGCTCTGAAATTGGCCAATATTGCCTCTGGCTTAATTTCTTCATTTTCCTAGCCTGCACATAAAACAGTGCTGAGATGTATTAAGCCTTGCTTTCCAGCTCCCACATGCCACTCAAGCAGCTAAAAAGGTTCCATATTCAATCTCCATCATCTCCAGGTAGTAGGTAATGTGAAAGACCTCATCCCAATATCCTAGAGAGTCACTGGAGGTGAGATGGATAATATTGACCTTGACTGATCAATGCTCTGACTCCACATAAGGAAGCTTTATGTTTCCATGTGTGCTCAGCACCTAAATCACCCCTCCCCACCCTGCCCAGCTGATGATGGCCTAGCTTTGGATCAGCGCTTCATCCTTAGCTTCTGAGATGCCTCAGAGTGCTTGCCGATTAGCCAAGACTATGCTGCAGACAAGCTGCTGCTCTAGCTGTGACCTAGCCAATCCAAAGATGTACCTAATTAATCATTAATTAATTATCCACTCTCACCCTTGAACAATGGAGGGCAGATTAAAAGGTCCCCTTTCCAGGCCAATTTGAAGAGAGTCCAACAATTGATGTTAGGTCACCCAAAGGTGATCAGCAAATCCCACATTATTCTATAGGGAGGGTGGGCAAGCCACCTTGAAGTAAAAGTCTGGGACCAGAAGGTATTCTTCCACCTCACTGACCAAGGCAAAATGGCCCAGGTCTAGCCTCATTCTCCATTCATAACAGATAAAACACAAAACTGTATCCCTGCTCCACTGAGCTGGGAGCTGGCTCCTGAATATTGCCAATACTGTTTCATACTAGCCTCATGCTCCATTCATAACAGATAAAACACAAAACTGTATCCGTGCTCCACTGAACTGGGAGCTGGTTCCTTAATATTGCCAATACTTTTAAATGGTTTTAATGGTTTTGATTTTTCACCACCTTGGGGACATTAAGATAGGTGGAAAGGTGGCATAAAATGTTTTAAATAAATAAATGAGATTGACTCAGAGCAGACTAAAACAAAGGTTGTTTTATTTAAAAAAACACAAACGCTTCATATGTAATCTAATCTCAGTTGATCAGATGGCTGGTGGGGGCGAGGTTACCAGGATAAAGAGAAAGGCCCAGGTGACATCACTAGCAACACTTCCGGTAATGTCCAAGCAACCCTCTGGTATTTGGGCAAAAACTATACGGTAGAAGCCACTTTTACCATGGATTTCCCCCCCTAATACCAGAGTTTTGCTGTGACAGCACAGCGTGATGATGTCATTTCCAGTGCATGATGTCATTTCCAGTCATGATGTCATTTCCAGTGTCACCTGGACCTCCCTCCCTCTCCTGGTAAGTATTCCCCATCCCCCACTGGTTGCCAGGAGGCAACCTGGCAACTGTAACGGAGGGGTATGGCTGGTGAGGAAGTGATAGGACAACTGAGGAAGCTAGGGACCACAGGCAGTTGTGCCTCCCCTGTCAACATGATGCCCCAAGCAATGACTTGTAGTACTTTCACTTTGCAGTGCTAACAGAAAGAAAAAGTGATAGCATTTCCAAAACTCCCTGACAGGGTTTTATATTAGCACAATATTATTAGTACAAGAAAACTAATCATACCTGTTTGTGAAAATTGAAAAATGACACATCAATTACTAACTGAAAACATTTAAAATTGCTATATTTGGGGCAACATGGGCAAAGGACATGCCAGCTCCTTTGTTTGCAGCAGTTAGAAGGGGGGAAAAGAACCCAAATGGTGAAGTGATAAATATATAATTTGTCTGGGGAAAGCTATAAATTCATACCAAGCAAGCTTTTGAGACTGCTGTGTACCAGCCTTCACCTTGCTACATGAACAATAAAATTAATATGCTTGAAAGCAACCTGGTCCCTTGAATTAACAACTACAGGGCTAATAAAAGCACAGCTTCAGTGAAGCAGTGAAGAGCTCGTATTTGGAGTTTCAACAAAAAGTAATTTTGTACAGCTTTGCTTATTGTGTTTCTGGTGGCTTATTGTGTTAGGAACATGGTGAATGAGAAATGGCATGTGGTGAAATAAAAGTTATATTTGTTTGAAAAATTAGATTATAGCATTCAGCCAAAATAATGCACAAAGAGATGAACAAGGATGCTGTGGCACAACTAGATTGCCCTCAGGTGATATTGGGCTTTTTATATAGCTCTTTTAATATGTCTGAGCTTTACCAGCTTCATTGTTGTTTGCTCTGAAGGATATGGTGTAGTTGATAGCATGTTGGATGTAAACAGGAGAAACCTGGGAATATAACTGGCTGACCTTGGGCCAGACACTGTCTCTTGGCCTAACCTACCTCACTGGATTATTGTCAGGATAAAAGGGGAAAACCCATTATATCCCCTTCCTGAGCTCCATGAAGGAAGAGTGTAATATCAATGAAATAATATAAAAATTATTTCCATTTTACAGAATGTACAAGAAGACATTTGTTTGTTTGGGAATTTTATAGCCATAGAACCTGCTCAAGATGGTTTAAAAGTAAGAAAGATACAATCATAAAACCACGTCAAAGGGTTAAAATGAACAAATCGTTTAAAAGCAAGCTATTAAAAACCTAAACCAGAGCATAAAAACAGCATAACTGCCCAATTCTAAACAGAATGAGCCCCCTTCTTTGTCCACTGAAGTCAATTGGTTTAGAGGGGTATAATTCAGTTTAGGATAGTACTGTAAAACATTTAGCAGCCTAAAATGATTCTCTACCTTGCTGCTGGCGGGGGGCTCCTGGCTGCCATCTGGGATGTTCAAAATCATCGAGTTTGCCCAAAAACTAGAGTGGAACCCCCTGACATTGGCAACGTGATGACATCACTTCCGGGTTTGTTGGAACGTCTCTCTTTGGGGGTGGGGCTTCCCCCACATTGTGATGTCCCTGCTTGGGGGTGGGGCTTCCCCCACTAGTCAGCTGACCAGTGGATTGATGCCCAAAAAATCGGGGGAACCTTCGGCTGGACCAGGGGGTTGGCAACCCTACATAAGATAGCTCCAAGCCTACAAGCAGACTGTAATTTTAAAAGATCAGCCCCTTAATTAAAAGACTGGGTAAAAAGAAGTGTTTTGACCTAGCACCTAAAAGTAGCGGTTTTCAGGGTGGCACAAAAGGTAAATGTGACATCACACAATGCATTCATGTCTGGATTAAAACTTGAATGCGATGTCAGTGCATCAGATGACTCTCTGGAAGCATGATGGTAACACCATAGAGTTTCCAAAACATCAGCTGACATGCTGACATCACTTCCAGGTTTTCATCCTAGAATGTTGGCATGTTATGCAACATCATTTCCACCTCCTGCTATTTCTTCTGCTAGCCCAGACACAAGAGTGAATAGAAAGGCTAGGTCCCCAGGAGATCAGCCACCCTAAGTAGGCAAATGGCATGCCTGTTTAAAAGAAGTACCAGGCAAGCTTCAAGTAGAAGGGAATTTCACTGGTGAGGTGCTACCTCTGTAAAAGCACACTATCTGGGTGCTACCTGTCTCACCTCTGGAGGCCAGAACACAGAAAGCTGTGAGGAAGATATTTTAACTGATGAGCTGAACAATACTGGAGGAACTGGTCCTTCAGGTATCCTGCAAGAAATCATAGTTTGAACATGTGAACACATGAAGTTACCTTATTCTGAATCAGACCCTTCATCCTTTAAATACAGTATTGCCTACTCAGACTGGCAGCAGCTCTCCAGGGTCTCAGTCAAACCTAATGCCTGGTCCTTTTTAACTGGATAAGCTATTTGGCAGAGGCTATTTACCAAAAGTCAATTCAAATGTAGTGAAAGACTTTTAGAGCCATCCTAAGCTAGATGTAGTAGTGAATTCCACATTCTAGCTTTATAGGAGAGGGAGGAAAAGTTCCATTTATTTTTAAATTATTCTTATTTGTTTATTTATTTATGTATTTATTAGATTTCTATCCCACCCTTTCCCAAAGGCTCGGGGCAGATTACAACAATAAAACAACAATTGGACACAAAATGTTATAAATATTTGCTCCACATGATGGAAAATTTCACAAAACTTTGGCATATTTTACCGCACAACTTTTGAAAGTTACAAACTCGTTAGTCTTTGCTAACAGTAGTTTCCCCCCTTCTTGATCATTTTGACTGCCCTTTTTTGAATTTAGATGTTGAGGGGTATTGTAGTATATCATTACAAAACCGGCTTACTGCTAACATTGACAACATGTGAATACTCTCCACTGTTGTGGCTGTAGTTTTAAGAAATAAAGCACTTTGTTGTATTAGATATTGTAAAAACACTAGAGCTATACTGACACAGAAGCACAGTTTCATTTCATACTAAGAAATACTTTATGTTAGATCGTTCACTGCATTCCAAGATAGTAAGCTCTTATGGAATGGGGACATGTGCCACCTGACCTTTTTAATACTATCATATTTATAAGCTTAGGCCTCCTGATCTGAACTGCCACCTAGCTCTCTAACAGCTTCATGTGTAGATGCTCATAATATTTATAGAATAGTGAAAATACCTGAAGAGCATGCTCGCTCTAGTTAGTTCAGACATCTCTCTACCTTGTCAAAGTCTCAGTCTGAAGAAACCGGCAGCAGAAGCCAGCTGTGGGCACAGATGATTGCCTATGGTTTGTCACAAATCCTCCTCCCTCCCACAATCCTCAAAGCTGTTGATGTACCTCAGTAATAATGCCAAATCGGAATTGAGACATGCATACTACCTTCCCACACCCATTAGCAACTACAGGCTTTTTGAGTATCTTTGCTCTGAAGCAAGCAACAACCAATGAAGGCAATAAATTAAATATACTACCTTCTCATTTTTCTCTTTCTCTGGATCCACAAATCCCTCTGAAACACTGGCAGCATTGGTAAACTGCTAATGGCTTCCATTGGTGTCACTGTAAAGAAGAACTATTGCTTCTGTGCATGAAACTGAATGAGCCATCTAAACACAAATAGCCCCATACTGAAACAGAGCTGGCTTTTTACCTGGAATTTTACAGTTATTGTGGCTCCTAGGCAGCATATGTATTTAACACATCTGAGGGTTGGGTTATCTATCTGTGCTTTTACGTATTGGAGAAGATAGGCCTTCTACTGATTATTGAGGTGGCTATTAGCCTAAATAAGAAAAGGACATTTTTCAAAATAATTCCTAGAATACAGACAGATTTTAAAATTGAATGATAAATTCAAACCAGAGTTGTAGACAGTCTGAATAGCCCAGCTTAGCCCAAGCTCACCAGAACTTGAATGCTTCACAGGGTTAACCAGTTAGTACTTGGATGGGAGACTGCCAAGGCAAACTATAGAGGAAGACATGGCAAACTACCTCAGCTTGTCTCTTACCTAGAATACCTCATGGATGGGGTCACCATGAGTCTGTTGCAACTTGACAGCTCATTCTTCTTACAAGGAGCTTTTAAAATTAAGTGATTAATTCAAACTGGAATGGTTGCTAAGTACCTGGCCGGCCATAATATTTAGCTGGTAAGCTGTGTTCAGGTAGGTGGGAAATCTGTTGTACAGAAGAAATATGTGATACCATTTGCCCTGTCCTGTAGTAATAATCTTTAACATGGAACTAAACTCAAGTTAAAGGAAATTTGAGCCAAATTTGTAAATTTCTGCTTAGGACAAACACTGGAAAAATTTCCCAGGAAATTACAGGAATTTTGCAAAGACTGGTGACATTTCTGAAGCGGGGTTGTACATGGCAGATATTTGAAAACTTATAATTTTTATATTAAAATGAACTTTGAGCAAATGTAATTTTTTTATTCTCTTCAATTTTTTTGACTGAATTAAATAAAATATAAATTTAAAAATAAATATTTAAGGTTAATATGCAATTTGATGTTCACTTGTTTCTGTAACTGCTGAAATATTCTACTTAGTAATTTGCACAGAAATCCAAATTGTTGATTTTTTGGGATATTTGTGACTTTTCATGGCTTTCTGTTTTCAAAACTATGTACAACTGCTTTTATAGAACAAAATTTGCAAATTAGGAATTAAGCTATGAGCAGCCTGATAAACAGAACCTTAGCATATGCTGTATAACAGATCAAGAGGTGCTGGAAAATCCCTTGATCTATTTATAATCAAAGATGCTTTTTTAAAAGTGGCAATGCACAGAGAGATGAGTACTCAAAAAAGGCATTTCAAGTTTTTCAATGTTAATTATGCTTCACAGATTTGTAAGGCATTCTAAAGCATAGTGTTGCACTGTAAAAAAGGTAATAGTGAAGATGATTTTTCTATCTTGTTATAATTCTACTCAGATTATGGATTTTGAGGAGTACACAGCACATTGCAAGGATGAATTTAGGCATCCTTCCCCTGCCCCTTTGCTTCCTTGTCAATGATGAGTATTGTGATTGCCTTTGTTTCACAGCTCTTGGGCAGAACATTGGCTTTATATGTAGTAAACTTCAGGTTAGGACCTACTTCTGTAAATTAGTGAAAGGACTGTGGGTGAATTGAGAGTGCCCCCTCTTTGGTGAGTTTGGGATTCTTTGTGAGGTGCATAATGTGTAAGGAGAGGTAAGGAGGGGAGGGGAGTAACTATGGCTTCAGTCATACACATTAAATAATCCACCTTCAATCCACTTTTGAATTGGATTTTGCCAGTTCACACAGTAAAAATCCAGTTGGAAAATACATTGAAAGTGGATTATTTAGTGTGTGTGACATGGCCTATGTCTCTTGTGGGCAGGGTGGAAGCCACTGAAAAGACCTTAGCAGCAAAGGAGACAGGGGTTGGTCAAGAGTCCCATCAGTCTATCCTGGGGATGTTGCAAAAAAAAAAAGATGTAAAAGCTAACATTCAGGATCTGTGTTGTAGACTAGTCTGGTTTAAGTGATAATGTTTGTGGGTTCTGTGGAGCAGAACTTGGAATGAATCTTGCAATAATTCATGGAGAATAAAATATTTTTACTTTTCACTTAACATTGTATCATGTAACAAAAACATAGATCCTAGTAACACAAAAGAACAGTCATCTTAAGTCCAAACAATTAATGTTTCCCTACTTCACAGCTTGCCACCCCCAACATCTATCTCTTTCCTCTAGTTGGTGGCCCAAGAAGTCTGTAGCTAAACCCTCTGTGCACCAGCTTCCAAGCTGAGGGTCCCAAATGAACTCCCCATTAGATAGTACAGCCCTGAAACAATAATTCTAAAATTCCAATTTTGAACAAAAGTCTCCTTCCCTTACTAGTTTCCATAAACAAATAATACATAAATTAAACAAGGAGTTAGAAGACTATGATTAAGGTTTAAGCTCCCTAGCATGGCAGTCTTGCTTCCTTCCTTTGCTTTACACACATACTGCAGCCTTCCACCTCTAGAGGCTCCACTCCTTCCTGGCTCATTCCAGTACCACCCAGGAGTTACAGGAAGACAGGGAAAAAGCTCTATGGCTCAGTCACAGAGTATCTGTTGCATGCAAACAGTCCCAAATTCAATCCCAGGCCCCTTCAGGTAAAAGAATCATGTGATAAGTGATGTGAAAGATCCCTTCCTGAGGCCCTGGAAAGCCACTTTCAATCAGAGTAAAGAATACTGACCATTATAGGCCAATGTTCTCACTCAGCATAGGGTAGCTTCATATGACTACCCTCTTGACTCAGATGTCACTGCAAGCACACATACAGCCACTGCTGCACCAACTGGTTGTGTACCGGATTAGGTTCAGGGTTATAGTACTAACCTTTAAGGCCCTGTGGTGGTCAGGGACCAACATACCTGCAGGACTACCTCTTCCCATATGTCCCCCAGAGAACCTTACGCTCAGCTGAACATCATCTTCTGGTAGTCCTGGGACTAAAAGACATCTGTTTCACCTTGACCAGAGCCAGAGCTTTTCCAGCTCTGGCTCCAACCTGGTGGAATATGTTTCCAATTGAGATCAGAGCAGGCCCGTAGCCCGCGTGGGGCCCTAGGGGCCGGGCCCCCCGTGAATTTTGCGGGCCCCCTCCCCCTCCCCCGATCCTGTTATGTGATTTGATGATGTGTTTGGGGTGACCCAGTTGAAAAACCCTGAGGATCCATGAGGATCTGTGCTTTGGAACCATGTTTTTGCAGAATGGTGTTGCCACGAAGTTGTGGATCTGTGATTTTTGTGGTGCAAACGGTGGACGTGGATGTGTTATGTGATTTGATGATGTGTTTGGGGTGACCCAGTTGAAAAACCCTGAGGATCCATGAGGATCTGTGCTTTGGAACCATGTTTTTGCAGAATGGTGTTGCCACGAAGTTGTGGATCTGTGATTTTTGTGGTGCAAACGGTGGACGTGGATGTGTTATGTGATTTGATGATGTGTTTGGGGTGACCCAGTTGAAAAACCCTGAGGATCCATGAGGATCTGTGCTTTGGAACCATGTTTTTGCAGAATGGTGTTGCCACGAAGTTGTGGATCTGTGATTTTTGTGGTGCAAACGGTGGACGTGGATGTGTTATGTGATTTGATGATGTGTTTGGGGTGACCCAGTTGAAAAACCCTGAGGATCCATGAGGATCTGTGCTTTGGAACCATGTTTTTGCAGAATGGTGTTGCCACGAAGTTGTGGATCTGTGATTTTTGTGGTGCAAACGGTGGACGTGGATGTGTTATGTGATTTGATGATGTGTTTGGGGTGACCCAGTTGAAAAACCCTGAGGATCCATGAGGATCTGTGCTTTGGAACCATGTTTTTGCAGAATGGTGTTGCCACGAAGTTGTGGATCTGTGATTTTTGTGGTGCAAACGGTGGACGTGGATGTGTTATGTGATTTGATGATGTGTTTGGGGTGACCCAGTTGAAAAACCCTGAGGATCCATGAGGATCTGTGCTTTGGAACCATGTTTTTGCAGAATGGTGTTGCCACGAAGTTGTGGATCTGTGATTTTTGTGGTGCAAACGGTGGACGTGGATGTGTTATGTGATTTGATGATGTGTTTGGGGTGACCCAGTTGAAAAACCCTGAGGATCCATGAGGATCTGTGCTTTGGAACCATGTTTTTGCAGAATGGTGTTGCCACGAAGTTGTGGATCTGTGATTTTTGTGGTGCAAACGGTGGACGTGGATGTGTTATGTGATTTGATGATGTGTTTGGGGTGACCCAGTTGAAAAACCCTGAGGATCCATGAGGATCTGTGCTTTGGAACCATGTTTTTGCAGAATGGTGTTGCCACGAAGTTGTGGATCTGTGATTTTTGTGGTGCAAACGGTGGACGTGGATGTGTTATGTGATTTGATGATGTGTTTGGGGTGACCCAGTTGAAAAACCCTGAGGATCCATGAGGATCTGTGCTTTGGAACCATGTTTTTGCAGAATGGTGTTGCCACGAAGTTGTGGATCTGTGATTTTTGTGGTGCAAACGGTGGACGTGGATGTGTTATGTGATTTGATGATGTGTTTGGGGTGACCCAGTTGAAAAACCCTGAGGATCCATGAGGATCTGTGCTTTGGAACCATGTTTTTGCAGAATGGTGTTGCCACGAAGTTGTGGATCTGTGATTTTTGTGGTGCAAACGGTGGACGTGGATGTGTTATGTGATTTGATGATGTGTTTGGGGTGACCCAGTTGAAAAACCCTGAGGATCCATGAGGATCTGTGCTTTGGAACCATGTTTTTGCAGAATGGTGTTGCCACGAAGTTGTGGATCTGTGATTTTTGTGGTGCAAACGGTGGACGTGGATGTGTTATGTGATTTGATGATGTGTTTGGGGTGACCCAGTTGAAAAACCCTGAGGATCCATGAGGATCTGTGCTTTGGAACCATGTTTTTGCAGAATGGTGTTGCCACGAAGTTGTGGATCTGTGATTTTTGTGGTGCAAACGGTGGACGTGGATGTGTTATGTGATTTGATGATGTGTTTGGGGTGACCCAGTTGAAAAACCCTGAGGATCCATGAGGATCTGTGCTTTGGAACCATGTTTTTGCAGAATGGTGTTGCCACGAAGTTGTGGATCTGTGATTTTTGTGGTGCAAACGGTGGACGTGGATGTGTTATGTGATTTGATGATGTGTTTGGGGTGACCCAGTTGAAAAACCCTGAGGATCCATGAGGATCTGTGCTTTGGAACCATGTTTTTGCAGAATGGTGTTGCCACGAAGTTGTGGATCTGTGATTTTTGTGGTGCAAACGGTGGACGTGGATGTGTTATGTGATTTGATGATGTGTTTGGGGTGACCCAGTTGAAAAACCCTGAGGATCCATGAGGATCTGTGCTTTGGAACCATGTTTTTGCAGAATGGTGTTGCCACGAAGTTGTGGATCTGTGATTTTTGTGGTGCAAACGGTGGACGTGGATGTGTTATGTGATTTGATGATGTGTTTGGGGTGACCCAGTTGAAAAACCCTGAGGATCCATGAGGATCTGTGCTTTGGAACCATGTTTTTGCAGAATGGTGTTGCCACGAAGTTGTGGATCTGTGATTTTTGTGGTGCAAACGGTGGACGTGGATGTGTTATGTGATTTGATGATGTGTTTGGGGTGACCCAGTTGAAAAACCCTGAGGATCCATGAGGATCTGTGCTTTGGAACCATGTTTTTGCAGAATGGTGTTGCCACGAAGTTGTGGATCTGTGATTTTTGTGGTGCAAACGGTGGACGTGGATGTGTTATGTGATTTGATGATGTGTTTGGGGTGACCCAGTTGAAAAACCCTGAGGATCCATGAGGATCTGTGCTTTGGAACCATGTTTTTGCAGAATGGTGTTGCCACGAAGTTGTGGATCTGTGATTTTTGTGGTGCAAACGGTGGACGTGGATGTGTTATGTGATTTGATGATGTGTTTGGGGTGACCCAGCTGAAAACCCCTGAGGATCCATGAGGATCCGTGCTTTGGAACCATGTTTTTGCAGAATGGTGTTGCCACGAAGTTGTGGATCTGTGATTTTTGTGGTGCAAACGGTGGACGTGGATGTGTTATGTGATTTGATGATGTGTTTGGGGTGACCCAGTTGAAAAACCCTGAGGATCCATGAGGATCTGTGCTTTGGAACCATGTTTTTGCAGAATGGTGTTGCCACGAAGTTGTGGATCTGTGATTTTTGTGGTGCAAACGGTGGACGTGGATGTGTTATGTGATTTGATGATGTGTTTGGGGTGACCCAGTTGAAAAACCCTGAGGATCCATGAGGATCTGTGCTTTGGAACCATGTTTTTGCAGAATGGTGTTGCCACAAAGTTGTGGATCTGTGATTTTTGTGGTGCAAACGGTGGACGTGGATGTGTTATGTGATTTGATGATGTGTTTGGGGTGACCCAGTTAAAATACCCTGAGGATCCATGAGGATCCGTGCTTTGGAACCATGTTTTTGCAGAATGGTGTTGCCACGAAGTTGTGGATCTGTGATTTTTGTGGACTGTTAAGACTTGGTCTAAGAAGCCCAGCCTTTGAGAGGTCAGCAGAGCAGACGCGTGTTCTGTTTGTTGCATCCTACTCCCACGTGCTAATTTTGAGAAGTTCCCAGGTAGAGGACCCACTCTTTGGATAGGGTTTATCAGGTGTAGCCATCCATGGATTGCGCCTAGCCCTGAAAGCTGTGTGTAGGTGACCCCCATTGGTGGTGGGCCCCCTGAGAAAAACACGGGCCCCCTGAGCAAAAAGTTGTTAGCTACGGGCCTGGATCAGAGCCCTGTGCAGGACTTATCACAATTCCCCAGGGCCTGTAAAATGGAGCTGTTCCACTAGGCCTTTGGTTGAGGTGGTGGGTATCTGATTACATCAGCCTCCCCTGCCCTGAATCACCTATATTATGCACTGCACTAACTTATGTTATAGGCACTGGCCTGGCCCCACCTGCTGATACACAGGTCTCCTGCACATATTTGCACTACGCTACCAGAATCCTATTGATTCTGTTGAATTTTAGTTTGCCATCATTTGTTAAATTGGTTTTGGTTTTAACTTAGAATCATAGGTCATCTAGTCCAACCCCCTGCACTCTGCAGGAGCATAGCCGAAAGATAGCCCTACAACATACCCGGAAGATGGTTGTCCAGCCCCCGCTTGAAAACATTCAGTGACGGCCACTCCACCACCTCCTGAGGCAGTCTGTTCCACTGCTCAACCACTCTTACAGTTAGGACGTTTCTCCTGATATTTAGCTGGTAACGACTCCCTTGTAATTTCCACCCATTAGATCTAGTCTTGCAATCCGGTTGCGAGAGAGAATAGATCTGCTCCATCTTCTACATGACAACCCTTCAAATACTTGAAGACTGCAATCATGTCCCCTCTAAGCCTTCTCTTTCCCAGGCTAAACATACCCAACTCTTTCAGCCTTTCCTCAGAAAGACTTGGATTCCAACCCTCTCACCATCCTGGTTGCCCTCTTCTGGACACGCGCGAGCTTGTCAATATCCTTCCTAAAATGTGGTGCCCAAAACTGGACACAGTACTCCAGGTGAGGCCTGACCATAGCAGAACAGAGTGAAACTACCACCTCCCTTGATCTGGACACAATGCTTCTGTTAATGCACTCTAAGATTGCATTAGCTTTCTTCGCGGTCACATCGCACTGCAGGCTCATGTTTAGCTTGAATTATGTGGGCATTGTTTTATATGTTTCATTGAGTTTACCATAACCTGCCCTCAGCTCACTTGCAGGGGAGGGCAGGAATGAAATCTCAGTAAATAAATAACAGGATGCTATGAGTGGCCAGGTGAAAGCTTGTGGAAACCCAGTTGACTTGGATAGTGCAAAAGCTTCCCTAGGCCTATCAGCCTGAATGGGGTTTGCACAGGAGTCAGAGGTCATTTCGGGGGGGATCGCGGGGGATCGCAGTTCCCCCGGGTGAGGTACGGGGGGCGGGGCACATCATGAAGCCCCACCCCTGCTTCCGGCCGCTTCCGGCCCTCATTCAGCCAGGAGGAGGCAGGAGAAGAGGGAGTGTAAGTTGCTTCCTCCCTGCCTCTCCCCACCCCTGCCTGCCTGGGGCCAGGGAGGGCCTTCGTGGGGCTTCCTTGCACTCCCGCCGGCCTTGCAGGTCCACCGCTGGGCCTCTCATGGGGCTTGGCGGCAGTGGAGCTGCAAGGCCGGCGGCGGCTGGGACCGTTGGGGGCGGGGTGTGTGGCCTTATGACACACTTCTGGTGATGTCAGGGGGTGTGGCATATGCTAATGAGTTATGCTAATGAGTTCCCCTAGCTCTTTTTCTACGAAACAACCCCTGACAGGAGTGATCTTCTAGGATGAAAGTCTCATTAAATGGGACCTAGTCACAACTTCGGCTAGATTTTGGATTAAATGTTGGCTGTTGCACGTTTGTATGTTTTTGTGTGTTCTCTTACATTTGCCAGTTTTGTTCCTCTGGATTCTGTTTAATTTCGTCAAGTTTTCATATGACACCCAATTATCAGGATGCTGAGAATCAAAGAAGATCATACAGAACTCCAAAATGACCTCTCTAAACTGAGTAAGTGTGTGAGAATGTGGAAGTGTAAATAAAATTATGCATACGGGGGAAAACAAAACAAACTTTAACAATACACTGTTGGCTCCTGAACTGACAGTAACTAAATAAAAAAGAGGTCTAGGGTTTGTGGTGGACAGCTCATTAAAAAATGTTGTGTTAGCCAATATGCAGCAGCAATGAAAAAGGCAAATTCTATGTGAAGCATCAGAAAAGGGATTGGAAATAAAATGGCCAGTTTGTAATATTATTGTAAACACCTTTGATGTGCCCACATTAGAAATACTGTGTACAGGTCTGGCCACCCCATCTGAAAAAAGATATCATGACGCTTGAAAGGGAGAGTAAAAGGGCAATCAAGGGGTTGCGGTGCCATAACCAAAGGAAATTTAATTCTGTGAAGTTAGGGGTTTTTTTTAGAGAAACACAGCTAATGGGCTGCATAATTTATAACATAAGGAATAGGCTGGAGAAAGTGGATAGAGAGAACTTTTTCCTCCCTCTCTCAAGCTGTCAGGCAGTAGATGCAGGACAGACAAAAGGAATTGCTTCTTCATAAAATGTATAATCAACTTGTAGAATTCATTACCACAAGATGTAGCAATGCCCACTAGTGTTAGGTGGTTTAAAAAGGGGATTAAACAAACTCATGATGGGTAGGTCCACTGATTACTATTTGCCATGATGATTAAAATGGAACTGCTGTGCTCACTGGGGAATAGTCCTCTGAATTACATAAGAACATCCAGTCCAACACTCTGTCATACAGTGCCCAAAAATACCAGGTGCCATCAGGAGGACCACCAGTGGGGCCAGGACATTAGAAGCCCTCCCACTGTTGACCCCCCCAAGCACCAAGAAGACAGAGCATCACTTGCCCCAGAGCCCCTATCTATACCTTGTGGCTAATAGCCACTGATGGACCTCTGCTCCATATGCTTATCTAATTCCCTTTTGAAGCCGTCCATGCTTGTAGCCACCACCACTTCCTGTGGCTAGTGAATTCCAGTGCTAGGAGAAACAGCAGGAGCAGGCTTTGGTCTCCTTGCCTCTGGGGCATCTGGTCAGTCACTGTGGGAAACAGGAAGCTGGATCAGATAGGCAATTGGTTTGATCCAGGACAGATGGTCTTATGTTCCTGGAAGGGGTAGCATATAAAACCACACATTAGTTTCTGATCACCTTGTAATTTTCCTCACCAGTGATAACATCAATTACATAGCTGCATCCAACTACAAATGGCCTGTAAGCAGACGTGGGGTTATATATACAATGATGATGGTTTGCTTTAATGAGTCTCAAATGCTCTTACGGCTATGGAAGAAAGATCATTACTGCTGAGAAAACCGAGATGGCCATAAGTTCAACTGGTGACAGACTGTCTGATGGGATATACTTGTGCTAATGTGGAAAGATAATTTTCTCTCAAGGAGGATCAATTGGTTTCACATTTCATATTGAGCTGTTGGGAATTTGGAGTCTGGAATTCGCGCGAGTGGTTTCCTACATCTTTTAAAATGTGTGGCACCAGTCACTTCCTGAAACCATTCCAATGTCCTTTTGCACTTCTGGTGTCCTTTTCTTGTTCTCCCTTTGCCCTTGAAGTGGCTAGATGACGGAAATGAATATCTCATGGGTACAATATTAAGAATCTGTGAAATAAGCCCATCAAGACAGTCTCTCCTGGATTTAAAAACCTCTTGCACTCCTTAGAGAAATGCATTTGATAAGAAATCCCAATGAACATCATGACATTTTTAATCATCATTATGGCATGTGGCAAATATTAATTTGTAGGAGATAGTGCTCAGTGTCCCTAGTTATTGCACTGTAATTATTTTTAAAAATAAGCCATTTATCAAAGAGATGACCCATTATGTCATTGCATTGCTGCTAAGATTTAATATGAGAAATGAGCAAACATTATCAGGCTTAATGGAAAATAAATAGTACCCTTCTTTTTGTTTGAATTCACAAAGGAAGTGGCATCTTGGTTTCTAGTGCTCATTTATACTAATGCATTACTAACATGCTTAACAATTTATTAGGTACATTACCCAAAGTTGCATGTGGTCATGATTTAATAGAGACAGCATGAAGTGCGGAAAAGCTATTTTGAGGAAGGTGTTTATGGAGCTAATGGTGAATGGTAGGTGGCAGTAGGATGCATGAATGGTAAGGGAAGAGAACTTGGATATTTTTGGTTGTTATTCTTTTCCTATTCATAGTTAGTGGAGAGTAGCTTCAATGATAGCTACCCTTATCTCTGCTACCCCCACACATCAATTGCCTTGTAGATTGCCCAAAGTATGAGAGATTTCTTGGTCCAAAGGACCAGAAAAGTATTAGTGTATCTCTCCTTTCCTCTTACCAACAACCAGAAAGGGTAGAAGAAGGACAGAGATAAGGAGGCAAATTGGTTAGGGAATTAGGAATACATAATAGGTTGCAATATATTCTAAAAGTTACTCAGATCACTTCATCCTTCCCTTCCAAGAAGTGTTGCCCAGGGCCGCTAACAACAAAAGTGAAACAATAAAACAATACAATGAGTTTCATACAATTAAAAACAAATAAGAAAATCAACGCAATAAAATTCTCAGCAAATAAACATGTATTTTAATACTAAATTTTTCAGGAACTCTTGGTTATGTGAAAACTCATTAACATCCATTGGGACTCTGGATGCTGTTATCCCAACCCTTCTAAATTTCAAAAGAGGCATAGGGCTTTATTAGTTGAACAGCTAATTGCCTTGCCTATGGGAAAGGCCAAAAAGGCAAGCCATATAAGGGACTTCCCACAGTTCCCACACAGGCCATTTGCCTCAAGCTCAGGATTCACTCACCTGCAACATGGAACTTGCTGGTTGCTGCAGGGCCAAGCAGGAATTTTATGTGGGATCCTCTCTGATTGGCTAGTTAGGGGCCTCTTTTTTCACCTGGTTCATTTAGTCATGGATGGGAAGGGATGTGCTATGCTTGTAGGGTTGCTAGGTCTGGGTTGGAAAATACCTGGAAACTTTGGGGGTGGAGCCAGGAGATGGCAGGGTTTGGGGAGGGGGGGCCTAGCACAGTACTATGCCATAGAGTCAACCTTTCAAAGCATCCTTCAAAGCAGCTGGACATCAGTTGTAAAAGTGGGAGATCCCCAGACCCCACCTGGAGGCTGGCAACCCTATATTCTTGACAGGGTGTGCTATGCTATTCCAGAAAAACTGAGCACCTTCACCTGCCAAGCCCCCACCCCCTATCATTTTCTTGTTTTATTCTTGTATTGTTGTTTTCGCCGCTGCCGCCTCCCCGGAGCCGGCTGGCCAGCCAGCCGGCCAACCGGCCGGCGGGGGGGGGGGGGAACCGGCCTCGCCGCCGCCGCGGGGAGATGGGGGGATGGAGGAGACGGAGCTCTTCTCCCCCCTCCCCCGCGAGTATCGCGGGTCCCCCCTTGTTAATATTAATAGACAAGTTAAACCTAAAGTGTGGTTGTCTTGTGCCTTTATTTGGGGGATGGTGCTGGGATAATGTCATCATTATTGTGGATTTTCACCTGCCAAAAAGTACTTTAGGATCTATTTCTGTATAATTTGCAAAATAGGATAATTTTCTGGTTGGGAAATTATTATGGATTTCCACAGAATGGGCAGCCAGATTGTGCCTCAGACTATGGGCAGAAGAAGTGACATTAGTTCCAGAGGTCCCTCAGGGTTAATTAGGCCTGTTCAGAGTCCTCAAGATGCTGGCATACAGAAAGAGAAATGAGCCTGCCCTGATGCCCCTCTAGGAATCATTTAGGCAGGATAAGATACATTACTGGCTGCCATTAGTGGTTATGGAGAGAGGAGTGAACAGGTTCATTGTGCAGAATACAGAAGCTTTCTCTCCTAACCATTCAGTGGGCACAGATTGCCTGATTTCAGTTGTTTTTCCACATCCCTTAGAAATACATATTTTTTAAAAAAGGGAAAGAAAAGTCAGAAGCTCAGATTTCTTTGGCAGATTGCATGCTAGTCTCATTCTGAACATAATTCAACATATGCAACGTTGCTGAGGAGACAACAAACCACCCTGTATCATTTTAACCATCCATTCTAAATATTTCCAGATGGAAAGTTGCACATTATGTTGGATTGGGTCTGTGGCTCTGAAGCAGAGCATCTGCTTGGCATGCAGAAGGTCCCAGGTTCAGTCCCCCAAAATCTCCAGGTATCTCCAGTTAAAAGGACCAGGCAGTAGATGATGTGAAAGACCTCTGCCTGAAACCCTGGAGAGCTGCTGCCGGTCTGAGTAGACAATCCTGATCTTGATGGTCGGGTGGTCTGATGCAGTATAAGACATCTTCATATTGGTTGGTCTTGTACTGGCTGCTCCTCTTTTATTATTGTTTTTCGCTGTTGCTGATTGATCGTTTTATTCATTAAGGATTTCTTTGCTTATCCTGTTATATGTATACATTTTATTTTTGTAAGCCACTTTCAATGCTATTTCTGTAGCAGAGTGAAATATAAATTTTACAAATAATTTTGATAAATTTTACAAGTCATAGCTGTATTCTAATCTATAACTGCAATTCTCTGAAAGTCAAGTCCTGCCTTAAAGAAGAAGAAGAAGAAGAAGAAGAAGAGATTGGATTTATACCCCGCCCTTCACTTGGAGTCTCAGAGCGGCTTACAAAGTCCTTTCCCTTCCCCTCCCCACAACAGACACCCTGTGAGGTGGGTGGGGCTGAGAGAACTCTGACACAAACTGCTCTTTTTCAAGGAGAGCTGTGCCAGAGCTTGTGACTGACCCAAGGTCACATCAGCAGGTGCAAGTGGAGGAGAGGGGAATCAAACCCGGTTCTCCCAGATTAGAGTCCGCACACTTAACCACTACACCAAACTGGTTCTTTTGTATCATTTTCTTACTGTTTTTACTTTGTGGAATTTGTAACTTGCAATGTCTAAGCAAGGCCATAATATTTGCAGTTAAATTAATACTATGTTTTCAGGTCTTTTTACACTCTGCCCCCTCCCCAAGAGGTACAGATTCTGACAAGCTTTTTCCTTTCTTTCTGTCCCAGCCACCCTCCAAGGAAAATGGAATAGGTTTAATGCTTAGCTCCAGTACTTCAGAAACTATTGGCCTACAGTAAAGTACCGTTCTGCTTCCTCATTGTTCCTCTGGTAACTGAAAATGGCAGTACATGTTCTTCTTAAATGGGCTGTTTCATCCAGAATCCTCTTTCTCCTAAAGCAAGATCAAAGGAATGGTTAAAGATTGAATCAAAAGTGTAAGTCTAGATGTCTTGGCAGTTTCACTGAAAATATCTATTCAAGTGTAGATGTATCCACAATAAATACATTTAAAAGACAGCTAATTAACAGAAGTGTTAAACTACTTCAAAAGTATATATTACATCATTATTTCCCAAATAATTTTTTGATTAATACTAACAAACTAAATAATGACGGTGCTAACAGTGAATAGTAAAACTTAACAGAGCAGGTAGTCCGTTTTTTTAAATTTCTTTAAAAAACAAAATGGGGGGAGCAGAAAAAAAGAACAAGGAGGGAGGAAGGAAGGAAGGAAGGAAGGAAGGAAGGAAGGAAGGAAGGAAGGAAGGAAGGAAGGAAGGAAGGAAGGAATTGAGACAAAAATATAACAATAGTGCTGATGAATCTACACATACGTTTCTATAAAAGAGATAGATCAAGATGTGTAGCCATATAAGTCTGTCTGTAGTTGTAGAAAAGGGCAAGAGTCCAGTGGAACCCTAACAAAATTCTGTGGGTGCAGTCAGACGGCGTGCTGGGAGTGGGTTAAACTGCTCCAGCTCCATGCGGGGGGGGGGGGTTAACCTGGAGAATCGCGATCACACTCACCTCCTTGCTCTGGATCACTGCACAGCCACATTGCTCCCCACTGTCCACACGTGTTGGTGTTGGTGTTTTCTCTCTCTCAGTTTGGGCATGCACACAGGCAGCCATCTGTAGATCAGCGATTTCCTCTTCAACCCGACTGCTGTAACACTTCCCTTTAAACTTTAAAGGAACATTTCCCTTTAATCGTTTACTGCCGAAAATTGCCTCCCTGAGATCACGAACTCGTCTAAAGGCAAAAACTAGGCACCTTTTAAACATTTTTTTAAATAACCCTGTGGCGGACCTCCACCTATGCGCACACCGCCAACACTTTTTTAAAAATGGCGGGCGAAAAGCGGAAGCCTCGGGCAGCTTTTGAGTGGGGAGAGGGTTTAAATCGGAAGTGGCTCGACACCAGAGGAGTGATCACACAGGGGGAAAATGCAGCAGGAACCGGATAATCAGGAAAACACCACTTGGGGACCTGATATCAAAATACTCTGAGTTAAAGCAGTTTTGAGCCGGAAAGCGATGGCTGGGGACGGGAGGCAGATGCTGACCATGTGATCGCACAGATAAAATCCGTTTCTGAGGCGAGCTGAAATGGTCCATCTGAATGCACCCTGTGAGTCACTGCTCACTTCTTCAGATACTTCAGAACTGAAGAAGTGAGCAGTTTCTATAAAAGGTTTCCAGATTTCTAAGAAAAGTCCATACACAGCCGTCATCTATATGCCATGAGCAGGGAGCCCAAATTAAACTACTTGATTGCTATGTTGGAGAACTGATTGTTTGGGCTTTTCTCTTGTTCTGCCTTAAAATGGAAGCAAAGAACAGTCAACAGCTCAGATCCTTGCCTAACAAAGCAATGGCAATGACAGCCATTTTGCATTACCCTAGTTCAGATCAGCAGTTTTTACAAATGCAAGAACCTGGACATGTAATTAGGAATTTCATAATTGTGAAGAAGAAAGTTTGAGTCCACTTCCTCCAATAAGTGTGCATGCACACAAAAGCTTATACCTTGAATAAAACTTTGATGGTCTTAAAGGTGCCACTGGACTCAAACTTTGTTCTACTGCTTCAAACCAACACAGATGCCCACCTGAATCTAGAACTGTGAGGAGCCATGGTTCTGTCCTTCCCCCAAGTTATGTCACTGACCATATTTCCTACTGAATGATGCATTCCCTGAAGTCCTTCCTATCAATGGACAAACATGGGTTAACTCCACTACAGATGGAAGGGAAATCTGTAATAGATGTGATATTCATCATATTACGAGGAAATGATGTTCCCCTAGTTCACAGTCTTAATATACATTTAGTGCCTAGCTGGATTTGTAGCAACAAATGGTTAAACAATTAATTGACAGTGAAATACAATGCATGAAAGCCAGTTTGTTGTAGTAGTTAGATCAGGGGTCCCCAACTTGATATCCACGGGCACCGTGCTGTCCTCCACCTTAACCCCATCCAAGATGCAAAGTGCTCCCCTCACATTTGTTCACAGGAATCAAGCAAGATAAGTTCACTTGATGGTCGTGCTCATGACAGATTTTGCAACATACCTATTGCCTGCTTCCAGCTTCAACTTCCTTTTACATAGAGGATGGGATCTCTTGTAAAGAGCCCTTAGAGTAACTTTGCTGCTGCCATTCAGGTTGTTGTTCTTTTCCAGTAATTCAATTACAGAACAGCCTGCCCAGGGAAAATGTGGAATCCCCATCATTTTTTTTTTACTATGTATAAATGCAACAGCCAGTAAAAACTTTGCCACAAGTTCAACTATGTTTTCCTCTGTGCTATTTAAAAGAAATAATAGTTTATTCAGCCTAGGAAAGTCTGAAACAGTACCCAAGATTGATAAAATACATTGTCTGATACCAGAATAATAACAACATTCAAACAGTACATGGTACACTGTTTCAATAGTTTGTTTCAATAGTTCAATAGTTCATTCTCTGGTTATAAGTTTGAACCTTGCCTGCCATTCTAATGCATTTGATAAAGTGTGCGTGCACATGAAAGCTCATACCTTGAATAAACCTTTGTTGATCTTAAAGGTGCCACTGGCACCTTTACTCTAAATTTGTTCTGATTGGTGACTCTCCAGGGCCTCACACAGAAGTCTTTCGCAACCCTTCTAAGTTCAGCTGAAAATGACTGAACTTGAGACCTTATAAATGCAAAACATGCGCTCTGCAGCTGACCTGTGGTTGCTCTCATGGACTGCATAGGATATGTTAACATATGCTTTGAAGACAGAGTCCAGCTCTATTGCTGTAATAAGACTGTTTGAGGCCTTCTGTCACTGACACATGCAGTAATTTATTCATTGAGTTGGTTTGCTCGATAATTGACCTATACCGTTAATTAAGTTATATTGATTTACTATGATGTTCGTAGTTGAAATGTTCAAGTTATATGGTTGTGTAGTGAAGCCTGAGGTTAAGTGCTAAGGGCCCGAAGTCTCCTGCCTGCAATTCCTGGAGTAAATTGTCTTGCAGCCATTGATTTTCATCATATTTGAATGAATCCTTTACTTTTTTCCTCCAGAAGTTGTCTGAGATGCTGTGTTCATGGTTCAGGTATTAATTCATGCTGTATTATGTGTAATAATAAAAAAAGAAAACACGAAAATATAATTCGGCATGTTTGGTTTTGTAGAGGCTTCTGGCCCCTTCAGCTTGATGAGTTTATCATGACAGAGAGAAAGGCAAATCATTTGTATGCACAATTCTTATGCTAGACAAGGATAGGTTTGTTTGTTTGTTTAGTTAACAGAGTATAACAATTTTTTTAAAAGAAAAACCTTAGTGTGATAGAGACAAAAAGGGAAATCCTACAACAATAAAAAGAAGGGGGAAATCGTGCAACTTAGGGATGCTTGAACACATGCCAGTTTGTTTTATATCCTGCTCTCCAGTTTTGAACAGGGAACTGATTTTTCAAAGAGCAGTTTGACTGTTCATCAGCCCATTCACACCTGTTTAAAAGGCTCCTTCACTGCATTCCTTCCTCACTATGCAGTATAGTCCAACTGGCTTTTTGTATATGTATGTTCTCACAGTGCCCCATTGAGTTCTACTACCCCC
>NW_015168674.1:243443-266951 GCF_001447785.1 Gekko japonicus | reverse complement strand
AGGAAGTTTTTAAATGGAGAATTAGATCAGTCATAAATCATATAAATCAGTCATAAATAAATGCTAATAAAATATTCAGTTTTTGTGTAAGTAATCCCTAATGATGCTAATGACTATCTGGTTTGAATTGGCAGCATCTATGTATATATGAAGTTTTGCAAGAAAAAAGATACAAACCTGTTCAGCTTTCAGCAGGCATTTGTGGCTGCTTGTCATGAACTGAACAGGATGGGCAATCAGGTAGCATCTGGTTGGCACCCTCTCACCCAGTAAGTTCAACTGTTGAATACATTTGTGGCAAAATGTTCAGCATCTCTAATACAAATACTACACTAATGATAATAAAATCCAGAAACCAGGCAACAAAGAACACACCATGCTATCCTATGCAGAGTTATTGTCTTCTAAACCTGTTGAGGTCAATTTCTTAGGCCCAATCTGCATCTAGCATTTGCTCCGTTGTTGTACCAAACCCACACTGGAACAGAAAAAGAGGCGGCTCAAAACCACATTCAGATACCCTGGGCCAAGGCCATAATGACACCCCTGAATGGCCATAAAACGGCCATAAATCTATGCAGACAGCCACCATAAAACCAAGAAATCAAATGAAGTGAAAGCAGCACGCAGTCTGGACACTGCCATAAAATTCGACAATCAATCAAAGTGAAAGTGGCATGCAAAGTAGAAGGGAATTTCTGTTCCAGTTTGGGATTGGTAAGACAGCGGAGCAAATGCTAGATACAGATCGGGCATTAGAAGGCTGGCCCATAGCTACTATGGGGATATTGGAGGCTCCACCCCCACCCCCCACAAGATTTCCTTCTGAAAATGGTAAAGGATTTCATTACTTTAGGCAGGGGAAGGGTGGGGTATAAATGCAATGAAAATAAAAATAAAATAAATAAATAAATTTAGGCAGGGGAAGGGTGGGGGATGTTTCTGCATTTCATTTATGTCTGGGGTGGCTGTTGTGGGGGGTGTTTGTGCTGCATTTAATTTAATTTATTAGTAGTATTATTGTCTTTATTATTACTTAAAAGTACAGTTGTTTAGAGACAGACAGAAAAATCATGGCAAAAAATGGCAGCCCCATCAGCCCCACCCAAAACGTTTTTGCCAAAATCCTGGCTTTCAGCCTGTTAGAAGGGCATAACTATCAAAAGTTGCTGTTTCAGGTGATTGCTATCATTTTTTTTAATGGTTACACAAATGTGGGAATTTTCAGTGTTTTTCAGAACACACACACACAAACATTCCGGTACGTTCCGTCATCATCAGCAGGTGCATTGTTTTCTTTGATTCTCCAGATTTCCCAGGCAGTGGTATTTTTGCCTTCTAATTGGATCCAATCGGACAAGTGTCACCCAGCCCCAGGGAAGGCAGCTGCTGTACAGCATAAGTCTCACTTAGCCAGGGGAGGGAAGTTCCTGGCCTGTGCAAGCCAAGGGCAGGGCCCAGCAGAGCTGCAAGTCTGGCGTGCTTCTTCTCCTTCCCTCCCTCCTTTGTGGGGGTGAGGCCCATTTTCCTCCCAGTTCACAGCTTTGCACATAAGGTGGCTGGGGGAACCTTGTTCATGGGTCCATGTAATTGGTCCCTTTGGTCCAATTCACTTGAAACTTGAGACTCTTTAGTGGATAAGGAGCAGTAGCTCCCTGGGAAGTTTGGTATCATTTGGTTGAACAACAGTCAGTTCCCCCCCCCCCCCGAAAATGTCCCCCATAGGAAACAGTGGCAGAAATGCAAGTCAGGCTCTTTTGTGGAGGTGGGACCTTTTCCCCTACCAGATAGCAGCTCACAAATAAGATGGCTGGCCACACCTTGTTCAGGAACCTGCAGAATTGGACCCCTTGGTCTAATTGGCTTGAAACGTGGGGTCTCTTTAGTAGACAGGCAATACTACCTTGATGCGACTTGGCTGTAAACAGCCACTCCAGCAACCCTCAAAAAAGTCCTCTGATAGGAAATAATGGAACTTGAATATTTCTGGAATGCCATAAAAAACTGAACCTGAATCCCGAAATGGTACCGGGGGACCCAAATACTACTGAATATTGATATTTGTTCCCTTCTTGGAATCCAGATCTGAAAAATTCCTTCCCCCTCTCCCAGGTGCGTATCTCTAGCAACTCTTCTTAAGGCTGCACTGAAATTGGAGCTGCAAAGGTTGCAAACTAAAGCAGGAGAGTGATGGGAGTTCTTAACACTTTCTTGTGCCATTTTTTTTCACCAACTCTCTAAAGCTGCTTTCTTTCCCTTACAAGGAAACAATACTCTTACCTGTAGCTTTCTTCTTAGAGATTAAAAAAGACCTTTGATCTGTCTTTTTAATGAATAACATAGGAAAGAAAAGTGTATACAACTTCTCTTCTCTTCCTCCTTCTCCCCTGATACTGTAATATACAACTTTCACAGATCCATTTGGAGGGAGGGAAGGAGGATAAAGTGCAGGTGCCAGAGCAGTGTGTAGAGTCTGGCTCCAAGTCTGTATGATGCAGTCATGAAACATATTGCAGGAAGGGACTATTCTGATTGTCTGGGGCTTGTTAGAAATTCTACTGCTGACATCTGTACAAGGGGAAAGCCTTCAACATTTCCTTCTAATGACAGGCTTTGAGCTGTAATCTTCAACTGGACCTATATTTGGACACATGGTGTTTCTGAATTACAAAGTGAATCACTCTGGGTACAATTGTAATTAGCTAATCAAGTCAATAATAGTTCCTAAGAAATTATGGATTTAGCACACAGCTCAGCTTCAGCAAAACAAATTATGGGAATAGGATGGATGATGAGAAATCTTTGAACGTTGTTTGCAGAAACGCAAGTCACAGCTAATCAAAGTTGGTAATTAAGTGTAAAAATCTGCATTATTTAAGTGTTGGGAAAGCCTTCTTCATTTGTAGCAAACAGATTGTGCATGCTGCTGTTATTCTCAGTACAGAAAAATTAAAGGACAATTTAATGACAATCAAGGAATCATTACTGAACAATTTTGTCCTTTAAAAAAACAAAACATGTCAAGCTTTTATGCCCAGACCTTACACATGTTGAAATGTTTTCTGGATTTCTACTATTTACCCTGACAGACTTTGCTAATGTAACTAATTTCTGAAGAAAGCAGATGGATATATAGCTTAGAAAACACTTCAAAAAGGTACATGCTAGAATATTAAAAATTATCCTGATAGAAGTGGGTCTGGGTTACTTATACTTTAGGAATAATAAAATGCCATTTTAACCTCCTTTTGCTAGCAGGCCTGCACAGAAAAGTTGACATTGATTCAGTTTAAATCAAGCACTTTCTACCTCCCTGTTTTGTTGTTGTTTTTTAAACACCCAAACAAATTTAAGCAGGTTTTACAAATGAAAGCTGCACCAAATAGAATGGATTACACAGAACTCATTGTACACATTAAACATTGCCGATATCTGGGGGGGAGGCATGTAATAGTGGTTATAAATTTCCAGCCTTGGCTAATTCTTAATATCTATGGATGCTTTATTTTACCCAGAGGAGTAGCACAGTCAGAACATGCCGTTAAACACCCTTTCCCCATTTTAGAGCTGTACTTTTAAGTACACAATCTACTGATGTCAGTATAGAGAAAGCACTGGGGGTTTGAAGCAGTGTGACCCTTTGTGATGCTGGGGAGGAAAAGAATAAATGGAGAAAATAGTCCCTCTGGTACAGTTTTCTCTGAAGCTCACAGAGCGCTGCTGCAGCATGCTACAGAACTAGCAATTACATTGATGGATTTACTGTGTAAGGTGTGGTGAAATGAAAACGCTTTCCCATTCCCCTGCTACCCAACCACACTATTTAAAGAAAGGATAAAACTTACAGCCATCATACACATAGTTTCTCATTTGTGCAACTCCTTGCTTTGCATAAGGTGTCAGAGTACGTGCATTTTTTGCCAGATTAGTCTCAGAAGCCGACAGTAAGGCATGCCTTCCCATTAGACAGCCTCCTCTAGAACATCCTCATAAATTTCTTGGGTGACTTCCCATTTCCTAGAACAGCTAGTAAGCCAGGAAGTCCACCCTCAGTTAATACTACATAGGACTGCACTGTGAGTTACCTGGAGAGCAATCCTGAACAGATCTACTTGAAAACAAGTTCCATTTTATCCAATAGGTTTACTGCCAGAAAAATGTTCTTAGTAGCCTTTCCATCCTCTGGCAAGTTCCCATCCCTAGGGTTCCTTGGGTTTCCTGTCCTTGGGTTCCAATCTCCACTAGGCCTCTTCACTCCTGTTGGAGAAAGGTGGGGGGGAACTGAAGTTGCACAATGGCATGTAACATTATGATGTCATTTCCAGTTTGTACCTGGAAGTGACATCACAACACTCTAGGAATCCATAAGTCTCTATGGTAAAAACCACAGAGATGAATGAATTCCTATAGTGTCATGATATCACTTCCAGCTATAAATAAGAAATTATTCCATGACATCATCCTGCCCCTTGTTACTGCTGGTTGCTAGTGCTCTGCTGGCAACCCTAATTTTTAGGAACACAGTCTTAGTAAGTATGAGGCTCTCCCAATCCTAAAATAGGCTCCCAGTTTTTTGCTGTCCCACCACTAAAGAGGGTGTGTGGTCCACTGGCCTCAGAATAGGGAAGGGGGGGTTCGGCACTCAAGTCCTTCTTCTCCCCCAGACTGGTGTGATCTCTCTCTCTCTCTCTGAGTGTGTGTGTATCCCCTCTCTCAGCTGAGCTCAGTTTTGAATCTTCCCTGGTGAGGCATGGGGCCTTCCCTTTTATGGGATTCCCTGGCCCCACCCCCACCTGTCCTGTATCCAGTCCCCTTTCACCTGCTACACTTGAAACAGTATAAAAGAAAAAAATATTTCCTGCCTCTTCCACCTGCTGCCTGTCACCCTGCCCTGCTCCCTCCCCTTCCTGCTCAAGGCTGCCTTCCCCAAGTTGGTGCTCAACCTTGCATTCTGTAAGAGCATAAGAATGTAAGAAAAGTCATGATGGATCAGACAGTTTACACAGTGACTGGCCAGCTGCCTCTAGGAAGCACATGAGCAGGATAATTGCAACTAGGGGTGTGCATTGGAATCTACTTGTGCCAAAAATGCACACGAAAACACCTTATCAGTGCTTTTTGGGAATATTTCAGCAAAAAAATCTTGATAAAATCCTGGATATATTCGGGAATAACCGATAAATCCAAAAATAGCAAGAGGCAGGAGCTCCCGTGTCTCAATTGTTTGTCAGGCTTCTGCCGTCCCTTTAAACTTTAACGATGCTATCAAAGACAGGCCGCACCAGTTTGGCTTGGGGTTGGCTGGATTCTCCTCCAGCCCAGTTTAAACCGGGCTGCAAGAGAATTCAGCCTAGGATCAGCCTCATTGGGACTGGGTCCTGTTGCTATTTGGTTTAAATCAACTGAGAACTCCATGCCGCCTTGTCTGGGGCTGGTTCCTCTTGGAGCTCAGTTTAAACCGAGCTGCAAGAGAAACCATCCCAGGATCAGCCAGGGCCACAGGAGCTGAGATCTCTGTGCCACCTCAGCTGAATCTGGTTCCTCTTACATCTTGGTTTAAAGTTACAAAATTTATTCCTGTATTGGAACCTGGTTTGTATTTGAGATGGATTTATGTTGGCTCCTTTATTTACCTTTTTTCCGAGTTTTTCACTCATCTTCTCCTGTTCACCCTCTGATGTTTCTTCTTCTGCTCTAGTGTCTGGCCTTTCTTCCTCTTCTTCCTCTTTTTCTTCTTCTTCTTCTTCTTCCTCTTCTTCTTGTTCCTTTCTCCATCCTAGTTCTTCTCCATACTGTTCCAGGAAGTTGTCTGTTTTAAATATAGAATCTATTCTTTGTCTTCTACTTCCATATGTGAACAGGACACCCTCTGGTAATAACCATCGATAACTGATTGCATTTTTTTCTCAGTAGATTTGTCAGGAGACCATATTCTCGCCTTCTCTCCCTAACTCGCCAGATAAGAGCCCAAGAACTAAGAGAATTTGAGACGCAAATTCTCCCTGCCTTGACTCTCTCTTCATGAGAGCACTTGAGGTGGTGGTGGAATGCCCTCGAGTTCTAGTATTTGGGGAGAGGGAGAAAAATTTCTCTTGGTCAACTCTCTCCACCCCACCCATAATTGTATAAATGTGCATCACCCCCCCCCCCCCCCCGGTTTCTTTTCTAACAAGCCATTTGGGAACTGCTCCAGACCAGCCTGTTCCAGATTGAAATCACTTATTCTTCCTCTTATCCCAGCAGACCCAGCACATTCCAACTAATCAACATGAATTCCCCATAGTACATTAATTTTCAATATGTCTACAGTGCGGTTTATGTTTATTTCTACATTATTCCTAAAATCCGGGACCCACAGGTAGAGATGGCCCCAAATTTTACCAGATGTGACATTCAAGTCACATTTCAGAAGATTCTATTGGAAGAAAATAATACTAAAAATATGCGTGAAGGTTAAAAGAAATGCAATATATTAGGAACTTATTTTTCAGACTGGGGATATGTTTGTCATCAAGTGTTGCCAAAAGAAAAGTCTGAGTCACTTAGCCACAAATGTTTACATGCTTTAGGTGAAATTTGATAACATCCCTAAGAATTGTTGTGAATTTTACTAGATTTCTTTTATGCCATTCCAAACTCCTGCAGGTATTTTGTTAAACAGGACTCCCCAAACTTCCCTTGGACAAAATATCCACAAGAATTCCAAGGGAAATCAAAAAGAATTTCTCTAACATTCACAAAATCTCTCAACGTTTCTATGCCCATCTCCTTAATAGAATTGAAATTCTTATGGAATAAGGATATCCCCTAATGCAAGTATGTAAAAGGAGGTCCCTAAAAAACCTGGGATGATAAATGATATTAAGATGCTTTTGAGTTTTTAGGGACTTTACATAATCAGGGTTATCTCTTGTTGACTGTGAATTTCATGCTTTAACTGATAGCTTTAATTAGTTTTGCAATAAAAGCAAGTCCTTAGAAGACACTTATTGTGCATATCTGTGGTGGCAACAATACTTTCGTAATTATGGTAATGAAACCCAAATATGCTTAAATTTCCAGATGCAATACATAATGCGGAGACAAAACAGTAATTATAATCACCTTCATTCTTTAATGAGGCAGGAGTTTGTTGTTCAACTCCAAATGCATCTCATTTTTGAAAATTCAAACTCATCCATTCCAGCCATAGCCTCCTTCCTAGCTTGAGAGCATCTGATGAAAAGACAAATGTAGCATGACATAATGCAGTCAGACCTGTCGCATCACTTCCTAATCATTTTCAAACTGACCTTGACATTTTAATAAGAAAAGGAGAATGCAAAAAGCTGTGTGCAGGAAAAGAATACCCAAAATGTAATTAAAAAGATATCCTCCAAAAGGCAGGCAAGGCCAGTGTACATTTAAAACCTATTTAAAACAATGCAAGCAATTTGGACATCAATTTGCAACATGTTGTCGTTCGCATTTGGAAAGGCCTTTATGATTAATGAAAGAATATGCTTATTCTCATTATTGCTTATGGAGATAAGGCAGAGCACCCACGCCTTGTGCACTAAATTGTTCTCTACACTTGGGCTTAGCCAAATGTTCTCCATGAACATTTTCAGTACTAAGAAGGGACTTTCAGAGAGGAGGGGACTGATATTTCTCTCTCCTTTTTTGTGCCTTTTCTTTGCAGTCCTAATCAACTACAGTGTCAATCAGCACAGTCAGCTTCTCTCTTCATAAGAAAAATGAACTAGGCTGCAATCCTAAACTCATTTACGAGGGAGTACACACCATTGCCGAGAGTAAAAATACTTAGGATTCCATCAATAATCATGCAGCCAATCAGATTTAGCTATGCAATAACTGTACTAAGAGTACATAAATCCAAATCCAAAGACTCTTCTGCATGCTCAACTTACTCCTGATTTTATTGGCAGTCAATCCACAAGTATAGGAATTGGTTTGGGCACGGGTCTGCTGTATGTCTGCCACCCCTCTGCCTTTTCACAGTTGTGGAGTCAGTTTTGTTTCTTCCACACATGCATTCAATAAGGAAGATTTTCGGGGGCTGAGTGCCATCGTCATTGGTGGCATCATAGCAACTCCCTTTTCCAAAGAATAGCAGTAAAATATTGATATGTCACCAGGGTACCGTAACAATAGGATTAGTAGGTTCTCTGAATTCCCAGCTTTCCTTTTAAAAAGAAAGTCTCTTGACCTTCCCCTCACAGAGATATGCCTTTTTCCATGAGGGAAAGGGCTAAAATGTTTTTTATAAAAAACCAAGAAAGAAAGCTAGGATTTCAGAGAACCCACTAAGCCTATTGTTACAATGCTCCACCAATATATCAATATTTTAGTGCTGTTTAAAGAACAAGAAAGCTTCAGGTTGGGGGAGGAGGAGAGGGAGTGGTTTGACCATGACAATCCAATCAGGTGGGTGGGAGGGGCGGGATGAAGAAAACCAACAGAAACATTGTGTGGGAGGGAAAAGTAAACTCAAAGTCAGCTTCCAGAAAAAAAATCTGGGTAAAAGTGTATGATGCTTTGACGAAAGCCAGTTTAAAATAAAAATAGAAAGCGAATGCAATCTTAGGATGCATTAACAGAAACATTGTGTCCAGATCACGGGAGGTGGTAGTTCCGCTCTGTCCTGCTATGGTCAGGCCTCACCTAGAGTCCAGTTTTGGGCACCACATTTTAGGAAGGATGTTGACAAGCTCGAGTGTGTCCGGAATGTTGGAAATGTATGTGTTTACAAGGTCTGACAATCCAGTCATTATAGGGTTAACTTGTTTGCCTAGTATTGCTATTGCTATTGTTTAGACTGACCTGGAAGGGATACCTGGCATTGAGCCAATGGGGAATTAGCCTGGGAAAAATAGCTTCCATTGTGATACAGATTGGTTGCTTGTTTCAGGTGACTTCCTTCTCGAAGAAGGACAGATTCTCCATTCTCCATTGAAATATAGGCAGCTTAGAAAATGTAGCTGTTAGATGTTCTGTTTGTTTTGTAGTAACCCCGTGTACCTTTTACCCTTAGAAATAAAGGTTTTTAAAGCAAAGAAATCTCTTCTTTCCAATAGAGCAAGATCCATTGATACTCTGAGTAATTTAAATACTTTTGACTATTGTACAACACAGAAGAGGGCAACCAGGATGGTGAGAGGGTTGGAATCCAAGTCTTATGAGGAAAGGCTGAAAGAGTTGGGTATGTTTAGCCTGGGAAAGAGAAGGCTTAGTGGGGACATGATTGCAGTCTTCAAGTATTTGAAGGGCTATCATGTAGAAGATGGAGCAGATCTATTCTCTCTTGCTCCGGATTGCAAGACTAGATCTAATGGGTGGAAATTACAAGGGAGTCGTTACCAGCTAAATATCAGGAGAAACTTCCTAACTGTAGGAGTAGCTGAGCAGTGGAACAGTCTGCCTCAGGAGGGGGTGTATGCTCCTTCACTGGACGTTTTCAAGTGGAGGCTGGATGACCATCTTTTGGGTATGTTGTAGGGCTATCTTTCAGCTATGCTTCTGCAGAGTGCAGGGGGTTGGACTAGATGATCTGTGATTCTAAGTTAAAACCAAAACCAATTTAACGAATGATGGCAAGCTAAAATTCAACAGAATCAATAGGATTCTGGTAATGTAGTGCAAATATGTGCAGGAGACCTGTGTATCAGCAGGTGGGGCCAGGCCAGTGCCTATAACATAAGTTAGTGCAGTGCATAATATAGGTGATTCAGGGCAGGGGAGGCTGATGTAATCAGATACCCACCACCTCAACCAAAGGCCTAGTGGAACAGCTCCATTTTACAGGCCCTGGGGAATTGTGATAAGTCCTGCACAGGGCTCTGATCTCAATTGGAAGCTCACAGCTGAACCTTGCTGCAACTGCCTGAATACCAGGAGTGTAGGGGCAACAACTGAACATGTAGTATGGACACTTTCCTTCTGCAGTACAACTAATCACTGAAAAGGGGATGCTTTTCATAGGCGAGAAAAGTTTCATGAAAAATGGAATTCTTGGCATTAAAGATTGAGATCAGTTCACCTTGGCTTCATTCCTCCAAAGGGATCATGAGGCTTACTGGCAAATCCTTCTGGGTATCAGCGAGTGGGGAGGTTTGGCTTGCTAAAAATACATTCTAGCCACATCTTCTCCCCAACCAGGCTTTTGCTGCTGGCTGCTGCTGGAAAGAGACATAAGTTTTGGGTTGGCTGCCTTGAAGAGGGGCTTTGCTTGGCTGAGTTATGGATGAGGGGTGTGTGGAGCAACTGGACTGAAGGGCAGTTGGTGAAGGAGCTTTTAAAACCCCATTCATCTAAAGGGGTGATTAACATTTCTTCTTAAATTTGCCATATGGAAAGGAACAAAAAATGGATCATAATGCCAACCCATTGACAGTTCTAGTCAGGAAAATGATTTGTTTTGAAACATTTAATACAAAGGAGCACATGTTACTGGATCATTATTTTTTTTAAGACACTTTATACCCAACAATTGAAAAAAATGTGTATCAGCATAAAAGTAGCTTAATCATATAAATTCTGATTTTTGTAAAAAGATTTCAGGGAAGGATGGGGGGAAAGTGTTGGAAGTTCCAGATGTGATGTCCCCTGTTTCAGACCTCCAGACTGAGTGGCAAGAGAGGCTAGATAGCTAGACAGACATACTGACCCTTCTTCCTGTATCTACTCTTCTGCCACAGTCCTCTGTGATATCTAGATTATGATCTCAGGGACCAGTTTTCCTTTCCTGCTTCTCTCTCACTCTGAATGAAGACGTGCTCTCTACCTGCATGCACCAAGAGAGGGACATACTGTCCTCTCTTGGCACCATGAGGCAGATGGGCCTCTCACCATCCGCCTCCATCCTTTGGCTAGTAAATTAGTAATCTATCAATCTCTGCTCTTTCCTATCCCAAGTATACTTCTGCAATAAAGTATTTCTCTTCTAAATTTGCAGAGTGGCTCTGTATAGCTTTGTAAGCTGAGAAACCTGGTAAAGTGACGCTCCTGTGTTTGTAGCTTTATTTAAGCACTCTGCTAACCACACCAGTTAACCTCAGTAAAAAGTTGATGGAAATAAAAATAAACTCAGAAGGAAAGAAAATTTAGGGATCTGGATATTCTTAATAGAAAGCAACAAAATAGGAAACAGTCACCCATCCTTAATATTCTTTAAACTGCCTTGTTTTAAACTACCTGGAGCTTTGGGAAGATGGCATCAAAATGTTTAAAAGAAAGAAAAGTCCCCTCATGTATGAGGAAGGAAAGGCTTGAACCACAGTGACAATGAATATTATAAAGGAAAGATAAGGATTTAACAAATAAGTGGATATGTTGATATCTGTACTCACAGATCTTCTTCGTGGTCTCTGTGCATCACACCCTTGGGATATACTGCGCCTGCGCTGACCTTCTCGGTACCGGTAGCTAGCAAAAGGGATTTTCGCGCCTCTCCCAGGTCACGCGCCGGCTCCACTGCGCATGACCAAGGAGGGGCACGCAGATCCCGCCAGTTCTTTTCTGACCGCCGCGCTGGTAGGACGCCTTCTGCTTCGGTCTGTTAAGTACCTAACTTTTTGCTAAACTTGCGTTTAGTTAGTTTCCTTTTCTTTATTTTGTTTTTTGTAGTTAGCATTTTTCTTCGGTGTGTTTGTTCCTTGTCTTTAACGTTTCCCCCTCCGCTGGCCTATGGCCCCGCGGTGGGGTTGTTTCAAACGGTGTAAGACTTGCGGCCTTAAAATATCTCCCACCGACGGGCATTCGCTTTGCCTCGTCTGTTTAGGGGAGTCGCACTGTGTTTCTAAGTGCGGACATTGCCAGAAATTCTCGAACCAGACGAGAAAAAACAGGGCAGCTCGTCTGCACTTGGCTTTGATGGAGAAGGCGCTATCTCCACAGTCGTCTTCGCCGTTGGACACGTCCGGGCACGCCTCGATGTCCACCCTGGCTGCGGACACTTGTCCTCCCGTTTCGGGACCATCGACGTCGACGGTCGCAATCGATGCTTCGGCACCGAAACGATCGACGCCGATAAAAGACCACCCCGTACCTTCCAAGATCCGGAAGCAGGGGATATCTGATGCCGTACCTTCCAAGATCCGGAAGCAGGGGATATCTGATGCCGTACCTTCCAAGATCCGGAAGCAGGGGATATCTGATGCCGTACCTTCCAAGATCCGGAAGCAGGGGATATCTGATGCCGTACCTTCCAAGATCCGGAAGCAGGGGATATCTGATGCCGTACCTTCCAAGATCCGGAAGCAGGGCAAAGACTCACAGCAGGCGAAGAAACCTAAAACGGACAAGTCGAAAGTCCATAAGGTTTCAGCTAGTCAAGGTCGAGATCTCACGCAAGAACCTCATCACCTGATTGGTTCAGATCTCGACATCGACCTTACTCAGCAGACAAATCAGTCGCAATCTGATATGTCGAGTCGTCAATCCTCTCATGCTTCCCCGGAACGTGGAGTCGATGATCGACACCGACCGGCATCCCCTACTTTAACCTGGGATGAGAGACAGTGGCATTACTTGTATGGAAGCCGATACCCATACCCATGGGCTTTTCCTCCACCACCTCCACCTGACTGGGATCGTCAATCGGTGTCATCCCGCATCTCGCAGTTTCGGGATCGATCCTCGGCATCGAAGCAGTCCATGCCGATACATCCACCAGACCCGGCTGCACCCCCGGTCAACATGCCGACAACGCATCAACCGGAATTACCCGGATCATCCCCGGAACCATCCAATGTATCCTCCGATTCAGACGACTCCTCTGAACATATAGAGGACGTGAACATACAATCCACCCCACAGGATGTGGAAGCGGATCTGCCTATTTCTCCATCAGAGGATGTTAAGTCATATGGAGACTTTGTTCAACGTATGGCGTTGGACCTGTCTATGACTCCTACTCTCGTTGCCAGTTTCGTGGATGACAATGTTTTTGACATTATGCATTCCAACACTTCGCCTTCTGTGGCTCTTCCAATGACAAAAGTCCTCTTACAAACTACTAAGGACTTTTGGACCCATCCAGCCTCCATTACTGTATCCAATAAACGTCTGGATCACATGTACAAGATCCAAGAATCTGGGGCTGAGTTTCTATACACCCATCCTAAACCCAATTCTTTGGTCGTATCGTCGTCCACGAAAGGAAAATCGAGTCACTCAACGCCATCAGATAAGGAAGGAAAGAAGTTGGACTCGGTGGGCAGAAAATTTTACACTGTCGGTGCAATGGGCATTAAAACGGCAAATTATGCAGCCTGCATGGGCCGCTATCAGTTCAATTTGTGGAAACGCTTAAACGACTTCCTTCCACATGTACCAAAGGAATGTCAGCCTCAGATTAAGAGGCTTCAAAATGAAGGGATGGTACTGGCTAGACATCAAATTAGTGCTGCCAAGCATTCCTTGGAATCTGCTAGCAAGACTCTAGCAACTTCCGTAGCCCTACGCAGACATGCCTGGCTCCGTTCCTCCTCATTGCCATATGATACCAGATCGTCGGTGGAGGACCTTCCTTTTGAAGGCTCTGGACTGTTTAGTTCCACCACTGATACGGTATTACAGGAAATGGATAAGAGTATCAAGACGTCTAAAAGTCTGGGAATCTCTCCCCCAACTAAATACCCTAAGACCAAGCAATGGCCTAGACAATCTTGGTCTTCTAGACAACCGTACAACAAATCGCCTACGGATCAATGGCAAAGACCTCCCTCTTCTCAGTCAAGGTCTTTTCCCCCTAAGAATAAAGGACAATCATCGGGTGCCTATAAGTCGAAGTTTCCCAAGAATCCCAAACAGGGGCTTTGACTTCAGCCTTACTGCTCATACTCGCCTCGCTCCCTTTCTTCACGCATGGCTGGACATTTCTACAGACAAATGGGTTCACTCTATAATAAGAGATGGCTATCTCATAGAGTTTTCTCAAATCCCCACAATTTCCCATTTCGTCGGAACTCCAACGTCACCTGTCCTGATGCAAGAAGTACGATCTCTGTCACTGAAAAACGCTATAGAGATAGTCCCGGCGGCAGATCGTTGCCACGGGATTTATTCCAGATATTTCACGGTCCCCAAGAAGGACGGAGGACTTCGTCCAATTATGGATCTAAGATTTCTCAATCGATTCATTGTTTACAAAAAGTTTCGTATGACCACTTTGCAAAGTATTTTACCACTCCTGCCTCCAGGGACATGGATGGTCACTTTAGATCTCAAAGACGCTTATTTTCACGTCTCCATCCATCCTCGTCACAGAAAATTCCTCAGATTCACGGTCGGAGAGGACCATTATCAATTCAAAGCCCTCCCCTTCGGGCTCTCTACCGCCCCCAGGGTTTTCACGAAGGTAATGGTGGTTGTCGTCGCCCACCTTCGTCTTCAGGGCATTCAGATTTTTCCGTACATAGACGACTGGTTAATGGTGGCAGATTCAAAGGACTGTCTCCTTCAGCACATCACCATTACACTGTCGACCCTATCCTCCCTTGGAATTCTAGTCAATTTGCAGAAATCCATGCTGCAACCTGCAACTCGCGTGCAGTTCATAGGAGCTGTCATAGATTCCCTGGCCACTCGGGCCTACCTTCCTCGCCAACGGGCAGATACCATTCGTCTGGAAATTCGACGTTTGTTCCGATCCAATGTGACATCAGCAGTCCACGTTCAGCGGATCCTGGGTCTCATGGCAGCCACCACCTCTGTGATCGAGTGTGCACGCCTTCGCATGCGTCCGTTGCAGCTTTGGTTTCTAAAGAAATTTCGCCCCTCCTTTCACCCCCCAAGTCTTCGACTAGTCGTGCCTCCTCAGGTCCTTACCTCCCTGCAGTGGTGGCTCGTGGACACCAATTTGCTGGCGGGTGCACCGTTCCAACCGATTGTTCCCGTGATGTCGATCACCACAGACGCCTCCCTGTGGGGTTGGGGTGCTCATACGGACGACACTTGTGTGGGTGCTCCATGGCAGCCCCTTTGGAAACGTCATCACATCAACTATCTGGAACTGCTGGCCGTAAAATTTGCCCTCAGATCCTTGCACAAACAGGTTGCAGGGAAAGCTGTGTTAATATTTACGGACAATACAACTGCAATGGCTTATATCAATCGCCAGGGCGGGACAGTGTCCAGATCCCTTTGCAGGCTAGCTATGGACATATGGGAAGAGTGCCTTCATCGGAATATCACTCTCCAAGCTGCCCATCTGCCAGGAACTTTGAACCAGCAAGCAGATTTCCTGAGCAGAGGAGGAGCATCGGACCACGATTGGGAGCTGAATTCAAAGTATCTCCTCCCTCTTTTTCAACGTCTGGGACATCCCCACATCGATGTTTTTGCAACTCGATTCAACAAGAAGTGTCCCATGTTTTGTTCCAGAGCGGGGTTGGACCCTCTGTCACTGGGGGACGGCCTGTTGATATCGTGGGCTCACAACTTTCTGTACCTATTTCCTCCGATTCCGCTGCTTCACAGGGTGTTGGTGAAAATACAACACGACAAGCCCCATTGTCTTCTAGTAGCCCCCTGGTGGCCTCGGCAAGTTTGGTTCCCGACACTGTTGAGGTTAGCCAAGGGATCCTTTGTACACCTGCCGCAGGAGTTGGATCTCCTCCAGGCTCAGGAGGGCCAGGTCCTTCACTACGATCCTCTGAGTCTCAAGCTGACTCTGTGGGAAATACGCTTTCAGTGATGGACGCTCGTATCAATGATGTCTTGTTGAACTGTCGTAAACTGTCTACTCGGACTTCCTACACAAGGAAGTGGAATCTATTCCTGCAGTATTTGAATTCCTCAAATCTACCTCCTCCGCCAGTGGATTTGAGGTCTATTTTTGCATTTATTTTGTCCAGAATGGACTTGGGTCTCAGTTTTTCGTCGGTTAAAGTGTATTTAGCTGCGGTGTCAGCTTTTCATCCATCTGTTGATGGGTTTTCAGTTTTCTCGCATCCTCAGACAAAACAGTTTTGTAAAGGCCTTATTCGCCTGTACCCTCCCCGTCGTCCTCCAACCCCGGCCTGGGATTTGGCTTTAGTTTTGCGTTTTTTGATGGGAAAACCTTTCGAGCCATTGGCCACTTGCTCTCTAAAATTGCTGTCACTCAAGACTGCGTTTTTGGTGGCCATTACCTCTGCTCGTCGGGTCAGCGAATTGTCTGCTCTGAGGTGTGATCCACCATACTTAAGTTTTTCCCCACATGGGGTTTCATTGTCTTTGGACATCTCCTTTTTACCGAAAGTTGTTTCGGAATTTCATTTACGTTCAGATGTAGTTCTGCCATCATTTTTCCCGTCTCCTGCTAATGAAGAGGAACGGAAATTGCATTCTCTGGATGTTAAGAGAGCGTTGTTGTTCTATTTGGGCAGGACTAAGTCTTTTCGCCAGTCTCCAGCTTTGTTTGTTGCTCACAGTATGCCCTCCCAAGGGAAGAAGATCTCTTCCCAGAGGCTGTCGAGATGGATTGTGGAGGTGATCAAGCTATGCTACGCTTTGGCTAAGAAACCTCTTCCAGGTCAGCTTCGCGCCCATTCTACGAGGGCGGTAGCAACTTCCACAGCTTTCCTGCGAGGTATGCCGTTGGAGGACATCTGCAACGCTGCGACTTGGGCTACTCCGCTCACCTTCGTGAAGCATTATGCCCTTGATGTCCGGTCTTCTCGTCGTGTGGCGTTGGGTCGGTCTATATTGCAGACGGCGCAGATGTAGGGCCTCGGCCCCTCCTCCAGGTAAGAGTTATTGCTTGCTATTCTCCCAAGGGTGTGATGCACAGAGACCACGAAGAAGATAGACAGGTTGCTTACCTGTAACTGGTGATCTTCGAGTGGTCATCTGTGCATTCACACCACCCGCCCTCCTTCCCCTCTGCTCTCGGCCCTTCATCTTGTTTCTTTGAAGGCTGTTGGGCGGCGGTCAGAAGGAACTGGCGGGATCTGCGTGCCCCTCCTTGGTCATGCGCAGTGGAGCCGGCGCGTGACCTGGGAGAGGCGCGAAAATCCCTTTTGCTAGCTACCGGTACCGAGAAGGTCAGCGCAGGCGCAGTATATCCCAAGGGTGTGAATGCACAGATGACCACTCGAAGATCACCAGTTACAGGTAAGCAACCTGTCTTTCTTGATCAAACCCTTCTTAAACATCTTTACTTTATTCTGATTCAACAAGGTACTTCATTCTTACTTAACTCACTTATATTTCCCTCTCTCCTGGCTCTGCTCACTTCTTTTTCTTTGGTTCAGGACAAATGAGGTGTGCTGTAATGAAACCAGTCTCCAGAAACCCAGAAAGAAAAGCAGGTAAGGTCTTATGCACTCTGCGTTTGCATTGAATAATCCATTAATGTCGAGTTCTCATGGAAATATATTGTTTTATAATGCCCATAAAAATAAAATACAACAGTTTATTGCTAGAATAAAAGCTAGACCTGTCTTGAACACTGTAATATGCTGTCAATCATGAGACATAAGTAGTTATGCTATGAAAATCACATTATGATTACAGTTTTGTTAGTTTTCCTGCCTCTCCAAAATTGCCAGTTTTATGTACACATTTCCCATTCCAAATACAATAAAGCAATCCTCATTGGATGGTTTCCCAATTGTTTCATAACCAGACCAGGGTATTCTGGTGCTCAGAGTTTTTTGTTTAAACCAGACGATATATAGGAAGGTCTAAAAGCTACAGAAATGGGTATATTGACCATCTGTGATTTCTAAATGATGGCTTGCTTGTGACTTGCATATAGGCAAACTAGAGGGAAATGCTGGAGGTCTTTTCCCAGAACAAGTATTGATAAAAGCTGAATTAATACATGCCCCTGTATTCAATATGGCTTTCCAAATGCTGCATCCACACACCATTGGATTATGAACTGTTGTTACATTATAGCAATCCTTTACCACTGAATTATCCTATTATCCTCCATTTGCAAATGATTGCTACAGCATATTGATACAGCATTGTCCAGTGATGTGGGGTTTAATATATGTACACAATTAAAATGAAGTGATGAAATATGCTCATTCATATATGTAGGCAAATAGCTTGTATGAATACATGTTATATGTAAATCATGTTGATTTATATAATACAAACGCTCCCTCCTTCATTTGGGCATATAATACATGATGTGAACATTGGTATAATAATGGGACATTGGGCATCTTAATTAAGTATTTTCTCTTAATTAGTGTACATATACTTACATAACATAATATGGATTTGTCACCCCTGCCAGGTAACAAAATTAGAACACTCTTGGTAGATTTGATTCACATTGAAATACCTTATTCTCTATTTGCCATCAGTTCTTGTTGCTTCTTTGAATGTCTGTAGTTCTTTATGGAACATCATACTGGGCAAGACATTATTAATAATTGCTCAGCATTTTCCATTCTTGCTCCTGATCAAAGAGGTATCCAGTGATTTAGTTAAAATGCAAATGTGGTATCAGCAACCTGGTAAATATATATTCCTCTCATCTATGTCAGTAAACATGGAATTTGTTGCTGGTCTGTACTTAAGAGCATCCTCTTGGGTCAGAGAAAGGTAGAAAGAGAGATACTATGCAAACTGGAGACAGAAACTAATTTTTTTTTTAATCCCTCTTTCATTAAACCCACAAAATCGCTCCTCTTCAGTAGTTAGCAAGTACCGTATCTGCTCACAGGAGAAAAAGAATTATGAAATTTGTTTTAACAAATAGAGGATTAAGGAGAATTAGTCATCTTTGTTCAGTAAAACATAATCAAAGTTATTAAAATAATTGGGGGGGTTGCTATTGTCAGGTTCATTCTCAGGATGACTGCTTTCTCCCTTCTACTCTTAGTTTCAGCTTCTTTTTATTAATTTATTTTATTTCTATCCCACCCTCCCCCGCAAGTGGGCTCAGTTTTTACTAAATTTTAATTTCATATATGCATGGGCTTCCTTAAAACTTCTATGAAACTCAGCTAATCATGCTTAAACGAATCTAGTCTATTTTTGTGTTCACAGAGCTTTAAACAAACAGATGCTATAGGGAAAATATTACTATGCCCAGAGGAAATATTTCATGCTTAGTAGTAGACTGACTCTTCAGCTTAATAGAAAAGGTCTCAGTGGGTCAGTGGTTGTCTGGTAGCCAGGGACAAGCTGAACCAAGTGACCCTTGTGGCACTGCTGGCACAGCAGGGCAACTTGGCTCAGTTTACCCCAGGGCTGTTTTAACTTCTCAGTCCACTTCTGCTCATACCACTAATACATATTATAGGACAATAATGAATAACCATGGAAACACATGTAACTAGTTCAGGGGGAAAAATGGGTTTCTCTTGCAACCAACCAGTATGGAATACTAATACAACACAATAGATGGCACAGTCACACTGTCATGGAATGAATGTGGGAGGGAGTATGCACAATCTATCCTCCAGTGTACAAAGCATTTCTTAAAAAGAATATTGTTTTGATAACACGACTGATTCAACCATAGGTGGTACTTCTTGAACTAGGGCAGCCACCAACTAGTTGTTCTGAGTCAGTAAGGAGAGAAGGACTCCTCAGGAGGAGAGAACTCCTCAGGAGAAGAGAAGTCCTGTGTAGCCAGCTCTGAACTGGTAACTGACCTTCTGAACTCAGTCTTAAATCTGGCTTTGGACTCTGACTCAGCTTGCACCTAGATTCTGACACTACTATTGTTTTGGAAACCCTGATTTTAAGTATCACTATCATTTGCCCAATCCATAGCTTCAACATGCGAAACTGATTTACTAAGCCAGACGCATGGTCTATCAAGATTAGCATTGTCTACACTGACCGAAGCTGGCTCTCCAAGATCACAGGAAGGCGTCTTACACATGCCCTACTACCTAATCCTTTCAACTGAAGAAAACAGGCATTGACCCAGGACCTTCTGCAAGAAGATGCTCACCCACTGAGAGCCAAACTAAACATTTATTTATGTATTTATTTATTTATTTATTTATTTATCTGATTTATACCCCGCCCTTCCTACCAAAGCAGGCTCAGGGCGGCTTACGCAGTGCATAAATTAAAATCCATCATAAAATTCTTCTTTTTTTGGTTTTCAAAATTTTATTTAATTAAAACAAATTTTTGTTGTTCAGTCGCACAGTCAAGTCCGACTCTTCACAACCCCATGAACCAGATCACGCCAAGCCTTCCGGTCTTCTGCCGTCCTCTGAAGTTTGCTCAACTTTATGTTCGTCGCATCTATGACACTGTCTAACCATCTCATCCTTTGCCGTCCCCGTCTTCTTTGACCTTCAATCTTTCCCAGCATCAGGGTCTTCTCCAGTGAGTGCTCCCTTCTCATTTGGTGGCCAAAGTATTTGAGCTTCAGTTTCATTATCTGGCCTTCCAGGGAACAGTCAGGGTTGATTTCTTTTAGGATTGACTGATTTGATCTTCTTGCAGTCCAAGGGACTCTCAAGAGTCTTCTCCAGCACCATAGTTCAAACGGATCTATTCTTCGGCGCTCGGCCTTCCTTATAGTCCAACTCTCGCAGCCATACAGTACCACTGGGAATACCATTGCTTTGACCATGCGGACTTTTGTTGGCAGGGTGATGTCTCTACTTTTTATCATGCTGTTTAGGTTTGCCATCGCTTTCCTCCCAAGGAGCAGGCGTCTTTTAATTTCATGGCTGCTGTCACAGACTGCGGTGACCTGGGATCCCAGGAACGTGAAGTCTGTCATTACTTCCATGACTTCCCCTTCTATTTGCCAAGGAGTGATGGGGCTAGATGCCATGATCTTAGTTTTTTTGATGTTGAGCTTCAAGCCCATTTTTGCGCTCTCCTCTTTTAGCCACCACAGCCACCAATCAATCCACCCCCTCTATGGGCAAGTGAGTGACTGGCAGCAGAAGCAAGGTCCATTACTGCTGCTACTGCTCCTTCACCTGTTCTCTTCCTTTGAGCAGTGGCACCTGCAGCTGAACCTCACAGCCTTTGCTGTGCAGGCTGGAGGCAAGTAAATGACTGCTGGCTGATAGATGGGAAACAGAAACCACAGCTTCTACCCACCCTCCAATTGTATTTAGTTGAGGGAGAGGCGGAGGAAGAGCAGCCTGCCACCAGAGCCAATGTATGGTAAACAGGAACCACGGCTTCTGCCTACCCTCTGATTGTATTTGGTGAAGGGAGAGTCTGGGGAAGAGCGACCTGCTGCCAGAGCCAGTGTTGCAACACTGAGGAGGTGAGGGGACCCAGCCGTCAGGGGCCAGGCCCACTCTACTACCGCTTCCAGTGCAAAGGAGAGGGTAGGCTGTTACACCTTGATGCCCCTGCCATCATTGCCTTTTCCACCTTGGCAGGCCAGCTGGAGAAGCAAAGGGGGGGATCTTCAAAAGCCTCCCCTTTCCCAAACGGCCTGCCAAGGCAGGCTGGGGGAGGGGAAGCAAAGAGAGAAGGGGTTTGAAATTTAAACCCCTTCTCTCTGGAATCGCACCGCAGCTGGGGAAGGGGAGGGGAGGCTTTTGAAGATCCCCCCCTTTTTGCTTCCCCTTCTGACATAACTTCCGGTTATGTCAGGGGGCATGGCATATGCTAATGAGCTATTATGCTAATGACTCATTGGGTATGCTAATGAGCTCCTGCATTTTTTCCCCTATGAAATGACCCCTGCTGTTGAGGTTAGTCATCTGGTCCAGCAGAGGGCCCAGTGCTGCAGCAATCATCTTAGGAAAGTCTGTGGTTACTTCCGGTCTGGAGACTGGAGTTGTTGAACTTGTAGTTCCTGAAGAAGGTTTCACCCTGGTCGTCATTTTTTCAGCCCAATCTGACATGTTTACATTAAAAGGAAAAGTTCTTAAAAGTCTCTGAGGATCTGTCAGTTACACTTTTCTTACTAGTCTGCACATCTCCCGACTAGTTTATCATTCTTCCACAATAGATGTCTTTTTGCCTCTTGTTTTCTTCTTTTTATAGGGTATTCTTTGCATGGTAGAGTTAACTCCTCCCCCTCGCTAGTTTTGGAGCTTCGGGGTGACTCTGTGGTTTGTGCTTAATCACTTGCTTTGTTAAAATGAGTATTTCACTCACAGTTTACTCTGCGGTTTAATTCAGAAGGTAGGGAACATCTCCCTTTGCCCTATCTCTTGCATGCTCACTCCATCATGTGTCTTTAAAGCCATGGCTGGTCTCATGGCAAAGAGAAGTCTCAATCCTCCGAATGTTGCCTCAGGAGAGGCACCCCTTGTGCCCCAGGCTATGAGCCCCCTCTCCGAGGGCTCGGGGGGGCAGAATAATCCAGGACTCCTCCCATCTGGCACGATCACGGGGCGCTCTCATCGGTGCTTTGATGGAGTGTACCCGCCAGCAGGTCGCCGAAACCAGAAAACCTAGATCAAATCATAAAACAGACAGTGCTTGAGCATTTAGAAAAGATGGCTGTGATTACTAAGAGCCAGCACAGGTTTCTCAAGAATAGGTCATTTCAGACTAACCTTATCTCTTTTTTTTTTTGAGAAAGTTACTACCTTGCTGGATCAGGGGAATGCTGTAGACATAGTTTATCTTGATTTTAGTAAGACTTTTGATAAGGTTCCACATAATATTCTTGTTGACAAATTGGTAAAATGTGGTTTGCATCCTATGACTGTTAGTTGGATCTGTAACTAGTTGACAGATCGCACCCAAAGAGTGCTTCCAATTAGTTTCTCATCTTCTTGGAGAGGAGTGACAAGTGGAGTGACTCAAGGATCTGTCCTGGGACCTATTTTGCTCAACATCTTTATCAATGATTTGGATGACGAGATAAAGGGAATGCTTATTAAATTTGCAGATGATAGGTGGCTTCCGGTGGCAGGGAAACAACATGGCCGCCTAAACCTGTAGCTCCTCTCAACCCTCTGATCCTCTCAATCCTCACAACGATCAAAAAAGGCATAAAGTGTCTCAATCTATGGAGGCTGACTCAGAAAACGCAGGGCATCTCAACAAACCGAAATTTAAAAAAATACAAACAACAATTGCGTTTCAACCATCAAATCCAAAATTGGGCCCATCTCACACTGATAAAGGCGCAATGGCGTCCGGAGGAGAAGAACCTAATAATCCAGAGGCCCTGGTAACACATGCGACATTAATGAAAGAAATGGCACACTTGGAAAAATCTATTTTTGAGAACATGTCTTTATTTTTCAAGCCGTTTTATGCGCAAATGGAAGGGATGCAGAAAGATCTGACAGAAACAAAAGCAATAGCTCAACAAGAATTCCAGCAACTTCAACTTTTAGAAGATGTTCTGGCTGAAAAGGCAATCAGAACCGACATGACTCTCCGGCAAAACAACCTGAAGGTGAGAGGAATGAATGAAAAAATGGGCAAAAAAGGTGACCTGGCAGAATTATTAACTGACTGGCTAAAAAATGCCGTTCCACCAACAGGCAATATCTCCCCGATAATAACAAAAGCTTATAGAGCTGGGCCACCTTCCCTGCTAAAAACAAGACCGTCCCGTGACATTATAGTGACTTTTATAGACTTACGTTACAGAAAAATGGT
>NW_015168674.1:203244-238951 GCF_001447785.1 Gekko japonicus | reverse complement strand
GCAGCCAAAACATCAGTAAAAGGTCTAATTTCCAAATCTTATAAAGCTTTGGCTTTAGTTGATAACACTAACCCACCAACATACCAATCATTCTGGCACAGGGACTGTAACATACAACTAACAAATGATACATGGCACAACATATGGAATACACCACCATTTAAAACTAAAATCTCCTCAATGAAGTTACAGTCTTTCAAAATTCTTGCACACTGGTACCTCACACCCAGTAAGTTGTCACAAATGACGCACTCCTATGATCCAAAATGCTGGAAAAATTGTGGCAGCAAAGGCACCTACATACATTGTTGGGTAACTTGTCCAAAAATTCTCCCGTTTTGGGAAAGCATTTTAACTCAAATCAACAGCATTGTTCATTTAGACATAACACCCACGCCGGAAAACTTATTTTTGAACAGTTGGGTAGCTCAGGACTCTGCTCCTTCAGTGGTGGAGAGGGTCTCCATTCTGCTATTTGCAGCCAAAACTGTCATTGCAACCCACTGGAAAACAACAATGACACCTACAATTTCGCTTTGGCACAAGAAGTTGTGGGATTTGTATATTATGGCTAAACTCTCGGATAACCTTACACGACTTGACAAGATTCCAGCCCAATCTTCTTTCATAGCAGTCTGGTTCCCGATTTTGGAATATTTACAACAATTCGATGATATCCCAAAAGAAATAGACACTTTTCATCTGTGGTAAAATTTATTATTACATTGGAATAAAACATGGTTTAAGCACTGTTCTAAAACCTTAGAGTTGGAAGTTCATATATATATCTTGTGTATATCTATGCTACGATCCACGTAGTTAACTGATTGTCCTCTATTGTAATGTCCAAGTAACAAATCAGCTTCATAACTGTTAAGTACTTAATGCACCACTGTATATATGTATGTCATTATGCTTTAAAGTTGCAATTTAATAAAATATATTGAATAAAATTTTTTTTTGCAGATGATACTAAATTGGGAGGTGGTGAGCAGTGTTCCCTCTAAGCTGAATTAGTGTGAGCTAGCTCACAGATTTTTAGCCTCCAGCTCACACATTTTTATCTCAGCTCAGGAAGGATGGCTCCAGAACACACTAACTTATGCAGTAGCCAAATCACCTGCTCACAACTTTAATGCCGGTAGCTCACGAAGTAGAATTTTTGCTCACAGGACTCTACAGCTTAGAGGGAACATTGGTGGTGAGCTCTCCTTCTTTAGAGGTTTTCAAACAGAGGCTAGATGGCCATCTGACAGCAATGCTGATTGTGTGAACTTAGGCAGATCATGAGAGGGAGGGCAGGAAGGGTTGCCTCAGTGCTTATATCTTGTGGCCCTTACTTACATGCCCAAGGAAATGCTGATTGCCACTTTGGGGTCAGGAAGCAATTTTTCGACAGGCCGTTTTGGCCAGGGATCCTGAAGGTTTTTCTTGTCATCTTCTGGGAGTGGAACAGCAGTCACTGAGGGTGTGGAGCAATGCTCCCTCTAAGCTGTGGAGTCTTCTGTGCAAAATTTCTACCTTGTTGGCATTAACGTTGTGAGCGAGCGATTTGGCTGCTGCATAAATTAGTTTACTCTGGAGCCATCCTTCCTGAGCAGAGACAAAAATCGGTGAGCTGGAGGCTAAAAAATTGTGAGCTAGCTCACACTAACTCAGCTTAGAGGGAACACTGGTGTGGAGTGGGAGGTATTTGTGAATTTCCTGCATTGTGCAGGAGATTGGACTAAATGACCCCGGAGGTCCCTTCCAACTGTATGATTCTATGATTTTATGAAAAGTTGTGGGTCAAGCCAGAGCCCCAAAGAGATAACTCAGGACATGGGGCAAAACACAGTCTTGCCCTGTCTCCCATATGCTGTCAAAAGCAAATTTTATTACATGAAATATTAACACAATGTATTATATAACTTTATATGTGGAATGTAATAATAAATTCATAAATAATTATAAATCCTGATTCACTAGATTGGTGAATAGGATTCTTATATGACTGTGTAAGCCACTACTCTGAAGGTAAAATGTGAAAAGTTGTATAGGCATGACCAGGTTTTTTCATTCACTTTATGCAATACAAACCAATATGTTGGGGGCCCTCAATATTTTGGGGGGTGGGGCAGATTACCCTGCAACCCCAGTCAGGCAAGGAACAAAAGTATTGACCTAAATGATATTATCAATGAATATTAGCATGCATTAATAATAAATTCTAAAACATTGTTTAGGCCCTAGCTGTATATTATTTTCATTTTTATTCTATTATTTACTTACATGCGAGGGCCCTAGGAGGCTAAGAGGAACATCTGAGGAACATCTGTTTGGCATCTCTTACACTATGCCTACCAGGGGATGTTTGGTGTGTGGTTTGTCCTCTCTGATATCTTGGTATGGACGCTGTGTAGTTTGAGCACTTTACTAGTTGATTGGGTTTTAAATTTGTACAGTATGTTTTTAAATGTACTAAAGTATTGATGTTTTTATGAGCAAGTTTTTGCCATGTAAGCGCCCTGAGCCCTACGGGGGAGGGCGGGGTATAAATTTAACAAATAAATAAATAAATAAGTGAAGAGCACTTCTGGCTCAAATTACAATAGGTCAAATATTCTTATAGAAGTTGTATAAGACTTGTGTAAGGGTATTTGACTTATTGTTGGTCTTCTTGCAAGACCATCATCGTCACCACTACATTTGACTGAGAAGACACCTGAACTTACTAGGTGTTGCCTGACAGTAAAAATCATGATACCCAGCATACAATCAGAAAGTTACACATGCGAGAGAAAAGGGAGGTGATAGGAAACAGGAAGAAGCTACTGAACAATAGGAGTTCTGAACTAGAACCTGAGCTTCGAAATTAAATATTGTAATAAAACTAGATGTGAACTTGATTTTTTTTAAAAAAATGTATAGACAAAGCAAATAAATTCATAATAAGAGGAGAGATAGAAATTACAAGGACATCATAAGTTACTGGTGATCTTTTGTCCAAAAGAAAATAAATCCTGGAGGACAACCTTGGACTTTTTATCACTTGCAGAAAAGAGGAGTGATTAATAGCTTACCTATACAATCAAGTTTGTTAAAGTCAGTATTCCTCTCTTTTTGCCTGTGATTTTGCTTCCAGTCAGTCAGCTACACAGGAAGGCAATTTATATAAAAAGCTCCTAGATGTGTTATCACCTGTGTTTTTTATATTTTGATAAGTGCAAACAAGTCAGCACATATTTTAAAACACTTCTAATGTTATACGCTTGGTGAGAACAGCCAGGGTGGGGGGGTTGATTAAACCAGGCAAAGAGTATTGGGTTCAGATCTCCACTTTGCCATGAAGCTTTCTTGCAGTGCCATTCCAATCAGACTTACACCATTTGAAGCTCATTGGTTTCGATGGACTTAGAAGGGCACAACTCTGTTTAGCATTGCACTGCCAGTGACCTTAGGCCAATCATAACCTTTCATCCTAACCTGTAGGTTACTATGAGTACAAAATGAAGTAGGGCAAATCCATGTATTCCATTTTGAGATCCTTGGAGGAAGAGCAGGGGAAAGAGATGAACAGAATTTCTGTTGAACACATTAAAGCCTGTGCTAACAGGATCCAGTATATTTATTTCACTGAAAGTTATTAAAGTTTTCAGAGTTATAAATGCTTGTGCTCTGACTTGCTGTTTTTTGTAGTTCATAATCAGAGTGTTTTAGAGTGTTATGACTCATTACTGGTACCATCACCGCCTATCTGCAATTCATAAATCTCTGTCCAATACATATTAGCACCTTACTGACGTCAGTGAAATGTGTGAAGCGGCATTTAGTTGGAAGCCCAATTTTAGAACATGAGCTGCTCAACAATGTGTATCTTTTAAATGCAAGCAAACAATGTTTGCATGGTAAACTTGTTACCAAAATGGTTGCCTGCAGAACTGGATCGTGGATGACCCTGTGAGCTAAAACTTGGATTCCCACTAAATTCATCCATTAAGACCAGCATTAAAGAAGCTGAGTGGATGTGAGGGAGGGGGAAAGCTGTATAACATTTTCATCTAGTATAAACTTGCAGGAATTATGTATCCAGAAATGAGGGCCATACTTGAGAATTATATATAGAGATATTGAATTGGCAAAAACCCTCCTGAATCACTTTGCATGTATGAAAACTTGAAAAAGCCTTTTTAACAATTTTTAAAAGTCTATTCCATAAAATAGGAGTAGCCACTTAAATAAAAGAAACCTATATTGAACGCTGACCACCCTAACTGTCTTACATGAAGGAATAACTGCTAGGTATTGGTCCGAGGAACTGAGATGTCATACAGGTTGATGGGAGAGGTAGTTCTATAGGTATATGAGTCCCAGGCCATGAAGTGCTTTAAAGATAACCAGCACCATCCCCATTATATAACCAGGTCTGAAGCCAAACTGAAAAAAATCAATGGCATGCCCAAAGCCCTTGCTATTGAGGTAGAACATTGCATACAAGTAATCCTTTCAGGTATAAGAGGGCCAGGTTGTATTAGGCACAGAGTTGTTATAATCAGGGGCAATGCTCCCTCTAAGCTGTGGAGTCCTGTGAGCAAAAATTCTACTTTGTGAGCTACTGGCATTAAAGTTGTGAGCAAGTGAATTGGCTACTGCATAGATTAGTTTGCTCTGGAGCCCTCCTTCCTGAGCGGAGACAAAAATCTGTGAGCTGGAGGCTAAAAAACTTTGAGCTAGCTCACACTAACTCAGATTAGAGGGAACATTGCTCGGGGGTCATTTCCTGCGGGAGCGCACAGGAGCAGAGCTCCAGCAGCAAGAAACAAGCCCCGCCCCCTGCTCCCAGCAGCCCTCAGTTGGGTCACGAGGAGCAATAAGCATCCAGGTAAGTTGCAGAGCCCCCCCCCCACCTTCAGGGACAAGCTCTCCCTCCTCTGTGAGGGCAGATCTGCACATTCCCCCCCCCAATAGTTAGCAATCCAAAACAGTACAGTGGAGCCTGAACGGTGGGTGTTGCCTTCTGACACACTTCCGGTGATGTCAGGGGATGTAGCATATGCAAATAAGTTATGCTAATGAGCTCCTGCACCTCTTTTTCTATGAAATGACCCGTGGTTATACTCCCATTGGAACCTGAACTGACAAGTTTTATTTAAAGGTGGGGGAGAAGTATAAATGAGGAGTTTTGGACAGACAAAACTTTTGTTTATAACACAATAGCAAATTGAGTTATTGCAGTGTGAAGGAAGAAGGAAGTCTCCTGAATCTTTGGGTCCTACTCATGTACTCCACAAAGGTCTGGATGCTTTCTTTGAACCAAAAAAAAAAAATACTTGGCAGAGTCAATGTTGTGCCAGGATGCTTGCAGAGATCTCCCAGTTTTAGAGACTCAGGTGAGTAACTTTTCTTCACAGCAGGAGAAGTCCCATAAACAAAAGGCATACAACAGAAGGTGACCTTTCTTCTGCCCACCACCCTTGCAGCCATTCCACAGCTTGTCTTCTGCTGTGGAACACCTGCACTTCTTCAGAAAACATCTCAGATCTCTCTGTCTCTCTCCCTGGCCCTCTCCTTTCTCTCCCTCCTTCTATAGAATTAACCAGCCCTCAGTACCGTTGCTAGGCAGCTCCTCAGAGGAATTTTCCAGAAATCATCTACTATTGCTTCTAAACCAGAAATACTGTGCAGGAAAGAGCAGACTGAAAGGCTTGGGCCTTATACCTTCTTTCTACTTGCACTCTGTCAGTTATGCAAGCGGTCATCTCTCATGCCAGGCACTTTTTGACTCCTTGAAAGACATTAGTCTTGTATGACCAAAAGTGCCAAGTGCCAGATGGAGTTCCCTTTGCAGCAGAGAAACTTCCCCTGCAGTGGGTAAAGATGATGACGAATAGAAAGAAGGTACATCAACAAAGCGTAAATATTTTAGTGTTAAGTAAAATATTTCTTGGAGCTGCAGTGGCTCAAGTGGTTAAGATGCTGAACTGCAGGCTGTGGAAGGTCAGTAGCTCAGCAGTTCAAGACCCGAGTTGCTGCATGACGGAGTGAGCTACCGTCTCTAGTTCCAGCTCCTGCCAACCTAGCAGTTCGAAAGCAAGAAATTGCAAGTAGATAAATAGGTACCACTTCGGTGGGAAGGTAACAGCGTTCCATGTGCCTTGGTGTTTAGTCATGCCGGCCACATTACCACGGAAACGTCTTCAGACAGCGCTGGCTCTTCAGCTTTGAAACGGAGATGAGCACCGCAACCCTAGAGTCGGAATCGACTGGCTTTCGAGCAAGGGAACCTTTACCTTTTAAAAATATTTCTTAAAGGATTACATATATATGTTGCATACAAGCATAATACAGCTTGCTTCCATTTCTTTCCCACAACCCTGAAACTGTTCAATATGTGAAGGTTGTCATCTCTTCTGCTGTGGCAAGAGACCTCCCATGGGCAACCTCTGCTGCCCACCATTGCTCCATCAGCTGGCAGGAGAAAAATTGTTTAGGCTTTTGACCCAGCACAGGAACTCGAGGGAAAATACAGGAGCTGTTGAGACTTCCGGTTCTGGCATTCTAATGGTGGACACATCTCTCGGGAGTTCCTGAGGACGCGATCTGTGAGCCGGCGGATGAGAGGGGGTGTGATAGTATGCACCCCCCCTGGAGTCCTTGTGAAGAGCTCCTAGCCATGGGGCACTAAGGATCGCCTCTCCCCTGGCATGCCGCCAGTGGATTGAGGTGTTCCGATGCCCCGAAGGTCTCACCGCTGTGCTCCAGTACTGGACTCAGAGATGCACACTGGGACAAGGGAGTGGAGGTTGAGGATGTTACACATTTGATGGCAAGATCTATATGATCTACATTGAAAGTGAGTTTGGTTGAAATGAGAACCAGAGAAATGGCTGAAAGTCCCCCCCTAAAGTAAGCGAGGGAAGGCGGGAACCCCCCATAGAAATAAAAATGGACTTAAAGCATGCATTTTAAAGGGGGGCAGAACTGAAAGCAAAATGGGACTATAGTAAGGAACTTACAAGAAAATTACAGGCAATTTGCAGACTTTAGAGACTTTTTGGCAAACTTTGTAAAAGGTAAACAGCTTCAAAGATGTCACTGAAGAAGACGGAGAAAGATAAGCAACCTAAGCTTCCTTCAGGAAGTGCTAGCCCAGCAAGTGCAGTCATGTGACTGGAAACAACCATAGACATCTGTAAGATGCTAACAAAAGCATTGCGACCCCTGCTGTAGGAAATGAAGACACTCAATCAAAATTTCGCTGCACAGCAATAGCAATTAAATGAGACATTTTAAAAAAACTGAGCAAACAGCTGAGAATCTGAAAGAAGTGGATGCCAACACCAAAAAACTTAAAAAGCAAATGCAGGATATGGAAAATAAAAGAAACTCTGATGAAGCCCAGCTTTTACAGCTACAAATGGAAAAGGCAAGCAATTTACTGAGATTTCAGGGTGTTCCTGAGACCAAAGGGGAGAATCTTAAACAGATTTTGAGTGATGCTTTGGGACCGGTTGCAGATTTTAAAGCAGGTTTTCTTCAAGGCAAAATGGATGTGATCTATAAGTCATATTCAGAATACATAAAGAAAAATAATCTGCCCAGCGAGGTGGTGGTGAGCAGTGTTCCCTCTAAGCTGAGTTAGTGTGAACTAGCTCAGAGTCTTTTAGCCTCTGGCTCACCCTTTTTTGTCTCAGCTCAGGAAGGAGCGCTCCAGAGCAAATTGATTTATGTAGTAGTGAAATCGCTTGCTCACAACCTTAATGCCGGCAGCTCACAAAGTAGAATTTTGCTCACAAGACTCCACTGCTTAGAGGGAGCATTGGTGGTGAGATTCTCCAGAAGACAAGTGAGGGATTAGATATTAAAAGCAACAAGTGGAACTACCCTTAAAATTAATGGCAAGGAGATAAGAGTTTTGAAAGATATTCCCTTTGAAATAAGGGAAAAAATGAAAAAATACAGAGACTTGGCTTTGTTTCTACAAAAGAACAACATATCCTACAAATGGATCTTACCAGAAGTCATACTCTTCAAATTTAAAGATAAGAGGGGGGAAATTGACTCTGTTATGAAAGCAAAAGTGTTTCTGCAGCATCAATTGAATCCAACAGGAGAAGAGGATGAGAAGAGCAACAAGGGGAGTGATGATGAAGCACTTACTGGAGAGGATTTGGACTCAGAACGTGGGGTGGCTGCCCCCAAGCAAGGATATCGATTGAGGGAAAGAAGAGGCAAATGAGATGCTAATTTTCTCTGAAGTTTGTCTTTTGATTTTTATTATCTAACTGTTCTTGTGCATGGTTCTTTATTAAGTCAGAATACCTGGAATTTGAATTATTAAACGATGTTAATGATCACCTACAATGTGACAAATTTTTATTTTTTATTCAAAACTATTTTATTTTTATTTTTTATTTAATTTTTATTTTTTATTCAAAACTATTTTATTTTAAGCATTATATGACCCCCACCTCTTGGGTTTTTAGTGGTTTATCTTTACTTTCTCCCAGAGTTTATAGTCTTCCCTTCCCAAATTTTCTTGTAGGTTTTAGAAAATAATTTTTTTTGAAAAAAATTAAATAAAATACAGGAGCTGTCTTGTCTTACTTTTGAACCCTTTTTGAAATGGCAACTGAGGCAGAGTAACCTTCAAAACAAAATAAAGGTTTTATTTAACAGGCAGGGTATATATGCATGTATGTATGTACCGTATGTATATGTAGATCTCGCCTTAGAAATCTGGTTTCTCCCTTCAGAAATTACAGCTTTCTACTAACTCATAAGGTGTCCACAGCTTTTTCCCTTTTACTGGCAGGAATTATTCTTCTTTTCCCTTTTTTTCCCATTTTCTATTCAGCTTGATTTGGAGTTACAGCCTAACAGCCCAGTCACTCTTGTCAAATCTATCTTTCAGTACTGTTGTCTGAGTAAAGTGGTTTGTAGCTTTCTGGACCTGGAATCTCAATTCTCACTCAGAGTAGTTCTAATACTGTTAGGGCAAAGGAGTCTCTTTTCTCTGTAGAAGAACCTTTCTGACTAACCCAGTCAGAACACTGACTCCAATATCCCTTCCTCTGGCCAAAGACACAGACCAAAAGACAACTGACTACTGAACTCTTTTCCCTCCAAAACAGTTGATGTTATACTTTCTCTCAGCTGATGCTAGTCAGTCAGAGAACAGTGTAGAGCAGCCAGTCAAATAAGCTCTCAATTCCAGGGAAGGTTAAGAAGAGAAAAAAAAAGAAGAGATTGGATTTATACCCCACCCTTCACTTGGAGTCTCAGAGCGGCTTACAAACTCCTTTCCCCTCCCCTCCCCACAACAGACATCCTGTGAGGTAGGTGGGCCTGAGAGAGCTGTTTCCAGAACTGTCCTTGAGAGAACAGCTCTGACAGAACTATGGCTTGCCCAAGGTCATCCAGCAGCTGCAAGCGGAGGAGTGGATTAGAGTCCATACACTTAACCATTACACCAAACTGGCTCCTGATCTCCCAGGTTCTCTGAAACATGCAGTATATGAAACCTGTTTTCCATCACAAATGTGTTCTAGATTGTTAAACTGTAGTAAATAAAAATCTTTTTCCTTTTTAAGAAAATTGAGTATGTTAAAAGGGCCTCCTAGTCCCACATGCCTAGCCACTCATGCATGCACACATATATAGAGGGGGAGTAGGAGATGGGGAACTCTCTACATGTGCGGAGAGCCTTTAATGGTGTCCTAACTTTACTGGTGCTAGTATACAAGACCTGCTGAATTTAACTTGATGGTGGTGGAACCAAAGACTGTTGAAGGAACTAAGAACACAATATCTCAGACACATGCACATGCGAACCCCTATGCTGCCAATCTGCATGGTGAAAGTGCATGGAGGAAGTGCTCATGCTCATGCCCCCTCCTCATGGTCAGCAATGTTAAGAAAACAGTGTCACTGATCACAGGGAGGGAGCATGTGTGTGGGCACTTTGTCCATGTTCTTACAGTTTGTGGATGACTCGACAATCGTGTAGAGGTGGAGGGGGTACCGGTGCCCTTGTGCCTGCTCTCCCTTCCTGTGCAGTGAGTTTGCATAGTGCTTGTATCTTGCCTAAGCATAGACAGATGTCTGGCAAATCTTCTCCCCCACTTCCATCTGAGGCAAATTCCACATGCCTGTGCTCTATCCTGTGTATAGTTTAGTTAGTGCTGGTGTGCTGGCTACTGTTAGGTGCAGGAATTAACATAATTGTGCCTTACACCTTTTCATGATGAACAAATTCCACTTTCAGAAAATGGACACATACTGTCGAGGTATGTTGGTCCTGTTCCTTTATGGTATTGGATGAGCCCATGGTACTGGCTCACTGAACACTGAATTAATTCCACCCTTTAATTTGTTCAACAGAATTAAATTAACGTTTGACATAAACAGGGCAGGAGGTAGCTATTAATCTTCTCAAGAGAATCTATAATTATGTTTTTGTTAACTCTGATGTCATTTGCATATGTACTGTTGAACTGTAAATCACAGTTCTATCAGAGAATATATTTTGTGTTTAGCGACATTAGGAATTAAGTTTTAAACAGTTTGCAATAAGTCCTTTGAGCCAAAACTCTGCAAGCGGACAGTAATGTTGATCGATCAACTCCAAGTGATAGCAGAGGAACTGGTTCAGAACTTCCTCCTGGATTGCCTCCAGTGTAAACAAGTAAATCTGTTTAGTTATATTAGGCCAGATAAAATGAGCAATCAAAGATGAACTTCTGTGCCCAGATGAGAAGGAGACTCTGATCTATTTGCTCACTTATTTCACCAATTACTAGGAAGCTACTTCTGAATTGCAAATAACGTCTAGGAAATTGTTAGCTTCAGATGGACAGTAAAAGAGGTTAACTGTTGCAATCATTGAGAAAATAATTTGCTACAAATTATGGGCCCATTACTGCAAATGGCTATGCGCATGAGTAAGTTTATGCTCATGAATTTAATGGGAGTACTCATGTGCATAAGACTACATGTGTAAGTATTAGCAGCCTCCAGGGATAACAACTCAATTTCTAATTGTTTAGTGACAACGTGGACTTTGCTTTACCTTATGCATGGGCCATATCTCAGTCACTTGCATCCATCTGTATTAGGGGCACACACAATCCTTATAATAAATTATTCTTTTATGAAGTAGAATACATTGGTTAACTTTATATTTAGGCACAGGTGAGTGCATGAGAAAGGCATAGAAGAGCAAGAATTGAATCCACTAGCCCCTTAGAGACCAAGAAAAGAATCTAGGTATTCTACTGCAGAACAACATAGCTACCCTCTGAAACTAAAAAGGGCTAGAATGTTTTCTTCCATTCTCCTTCCCTTCCCTAACCTAACTCTCCACATCTTCCTATCTGCTCCCTTAGCTCCTGCAATCCCAGTTCACAGGCAGTCCGTCTTTATTAGCTGGCCTTCTTCCCTTCTAGACATGATATCCTTCCCCTATTTACCTCACTGCACCTTCTGGTCCCAGGGGAATAGACTTTCCATTTTCCGGGGGGGGGGGGGAATTGCTATGCTAGGTCCTTAAAAGAACTGGGGCTCAGTGACATCACAGGAAGGAGCCAGTGACATCACAGGCCATTGTCACTATCTATGGAGGCAGAGCCATGTAGGATTTAGGGAAGGGCTCCCCAGAAATTTAGGGGGTCTGGGAACCCACTGTCACAATGCCCCTGGGCTAAACCCAGGAAAAGGTGGGAGTTGGCCAGTTGTTAGTGGTATCTCAGCAATCTCCTGCTGTGTCCTTTTTTTGAAATTCACTTTTAGAATAGTCACTTTAAGATCTGCAAATAAACATACCATGTGCATAGGACAAACGAATGGTCACAAATTTGACAGTAAAAGGCAACACAAAAAAGCCTGTAGAAGAAAAGTTAAAAAATTTTCTGGACATTCATTTACAGGAGTCTTGCTCCTGCCTTATTTATAAGGGTGACTTTGTACTGAAATTTACTAAATTGTGGCATCACAGATGCCTTTGTTTGGTAAATGCATGGCTGGAGTCTCTGACCCAATTTCTGGGCAATGTATAGAGTTCAGAGTAGTAGCAATCTTCTCAGTGCTCTGGGACTGGAATGACAGCCCCCAGAGTGAAATGAAAGTCCCTAGGATTAGCAGAAGTGTTTTGGAACTGCAATAACAACCCCTGGGACTTGCAGAAGCATTTTGAGACTATCATTACACTCTGTCATTCCAGTCCCAGAAAACCTCTGCAACTCCAGGGACTGTCATTCCACTCTGGGGGCTGTCATTCTGGTCCCAGACTACTGAGCCTGTTCCCAGGGGTTGTCATTCCACTCTGTGACCTGTCATTCCAGTCTCAGAGCACAGATTCTATTGCTAGGGATCATCATTCCACTCTGGGGGCTGTCATTCTGGTCCCAGACTACTGAGCCTGTTCCCAGGGGTTGTCATTCCACTCTGTGACCTGTCATTCCAGTCTCAGAGCACAGATTCTATTGCTAGGGATCATCATTCCACTCTGGGGGCTGTCATTCCAATCCCATAGTAGCCTATCTGGGCCCAACGACCTTAATGGAAAAACCATTCCACATTTTGAGCTGTAATGTATTTCAATGGAGCCCATTCAAGTCAATTGGCATTCCGGGCTCCCATTACCTCCAATGGGCCTTCAAGCCTCTCCCATTGTTTCCAATGGACAATCCTTTCACTCCTTTTAGTACATCCCAACTGGTGGCCCCTTTGAAAATGTATCACACCATTTTAAGTAACAGCAAAATGAAGAATGTGAACATGTACAGAGTGCACATTCGTTGCCAATGTTCTCTCTGGGCTGCGCACAGGGCAAAAGGAAATTTTAAAAGGCCTCTGATCTGCATGCCCTCCCCCATCTCGTTCATGCAGATGAGCTTATCATTTAAAAATGAAATGAAAATTGAAAGAAGAGTTTAGGAGTGGATGAAGCAATCCCCCCCCCCTTTCATTACCATAAAAAAACCCTGTTCTCAATCAAGGATATATAGACCCAAGTAAAATAAAATACTGGCACACTTTCTCCCAAATATAAATTGGAGCCAAGAAAGTATGTTGGGCCCCACGGAGGCTTTGCAGTCTCACTGTTGCTACACTGAAAGTGGGTGGAGCCAGCCAGGGTTAAGAACTATACTTTCTTTTCCAAATAGACACCAACCATACTAGAACTATACTTTCTTTTCCAACAGACACCCAACAGACACCCAACATATTCAAAGATTGATATATTCTGGATATCAAAAACCTTAGGGGATGTTTAACAATCCCATTCTCTGTCCTGCTAGCTCAATTAGCATATATAAGAAAGTGAGCATGGAAGGAAAAAAGTGAGCCCAAAGGAAAATAACCCACACAGGGGAAAGTTTTAAACTCAATATTACCAGGCACTGGTTGACCGGGGGAGGCTCAGTCCTCCCTGGAAAAAATCAGGGAGGGCCTGAGCCCCTGAGGGGGCCCCCCATAGTTTACACCTATGTCTGGTCCCTTTGTTGGCAACCAGCACTTATTTCTTCTCTCTGGGTTGATTTGCTCTGTTTTAGCCATATGAAAGGAATACACTGTGAAGGAGCTTAAATGGGCATTTGGCTTAAAGTAATGCAACTGCACACTGCATGAATGCCATGTGTAAATGTCCATGGTATTACTGAAATTATTCACTTCAGGCTTGCTGTTTTGTACTTCTGTTTTAAACCCCTCTTACGTGCTAGTTAAATACCAGTCTGCCGTCTTTCTTTTCCTTGTTAAGGATTGATTGAAGTTTTGTCTACAACAGACTAAAATGATTTCTCTTTGCCCTGGGACTTGTGTTGTAGTTGTTGTGTAGGGACACTCCATATGTGACAAGCCTGACACAAGAGCTGATTTAGGTAACATATGAAGGTAGCTGCTGCCAGAAGGGGGTAACTGAAAATCTTCCTTGCATGTGCAGAAGCAACTTCACACTTCCCTGGATCCAAGCTATGTTTGTTTGTTTGTTTGTTTTTCCCTATCGATAATTTATGTAGAGCTGTCAAATTTCAGTTCTTTGGGGGTTTACAAGTAAATTTCTTCAGGCCTTCCCTGGTCCATTTCCCAGAAATCTGAATGTCAAGGTCTCTTTATCCTAGAATGATGTCTTATTTAATCTTGTTTTTGATGTATTTTTAAAGACATCTGCTTCTTTCTTGTCTTTTTTTTAAATGAAATGCATGTTCCCCCTTCCCCAAGGGAATAGTCTAGTGAATACTTTAATGTGAATGGACTGTTTAGGTTTCCCTGTACAGATTCCCTTCCCTATGGCAAAGTAGAAGCAGGGACGCTAATCTCTCCTTTCAAAATTAAACTCTAGTTGCCAATGGATATTGTTTTTGTCATGCAGAGTTTCTCCTCTCCCACCCAGAATAAATATTTTTCTTTGCCTCTCTCTCTCTCTCTCTCTCTTACAATTCAACCCAAATTAGCAGCACAGCGACTGATTTCCATCCTGTTGGGAACCTGTTGGGTGAACTTCATGTCTCAAGAAGGCACCAAATATGTTTGATTGATCAACAATTTAAAGCTGCTACTGGAGCAGTTCTCTAAGATGACTGCCACACAGGGACCTTCTTTTAAACCACGTCATTCATGCTTCAGATAATGTTTCTCGCAATGCCAGGAGGCATACACACACTATAAGCTATTACACTATAACAATAATTCACAACTGGATTTCCTGTGTGGACAAGACAATCCAGTTGTAAATTATTACTATAGTGCAGTACTAGCAAAATAACCAACGATATGCGGTTGCAGTTCAAGTACGTGTAATAAATATTATTGCTACTCAAGAATCACAAGAGAGGCTGCATTAAGAAAAACAATAATCACTGTTTAGTGAAACCATGGCATATAGTGTATATTATATTAGCTTATTTTTAAAATATGGTTGCAGATCACAATTGTTTGAACCCTTGAGAAAAAGTAAAGGAAACCAAACAATGCATGAACCACTGAGGAAATCATTTGAAACAAATATATTCAGGAGGAAATTTTAGAGAGTTTCAAACCCACCCCTAATATTATGTCAGTGTGATACCTCTCTTGCACAAGAATACACTGATATAAGAACAGATACTTCAGCCCACACTCTCTATAACTGAGGCAGATAAAACAGTAAATACCCTTTCCAAAATCTCTGTTATGAAGCTGTGGCATCTATTAATGATTACAGCAATGAATTACTCTATAGTACAAAGACCCCTAGTAAGTATTTGGAACTGATCTTTGTACATGGAAGGTGATTTTCACTCTAGGTTTCTCAATAGTGTGTTTTCATGAGGTCTTTTATTTCTACCTGTTTTTCACTAATTACCTAACTGGATTTTTGGGGGAGGGGAATAAATGTAAATGTAAAAAGACAACTATGGGTGCAGTTTCTTCTGGGTTTCATAACACTGGTCTCCTTTGTCCCTTCTTGTCAAAATCATGAGGGGTCTTTAATGTAGACTACTTCAATTACCAATTTGTTTCCATTGGCTTTAAAAACAGCTTCCCCACACCTCCAGATTGATTCCATTATAAGAAATGTGCTCCCAAAATTCTGAAATCTGAAAAAATACAGAACAAAATCCCATAATGGTAACAAGACACCCAGAAATCCAGGACAATGAAAAAAAGTTAGCCCCAGAATCCTGGATCTGAAATTAAAATGATTTTTCCCCAGGGCACATCCCTACTTTAAACATTATCTAGTTGCTCTGTTGAATATATTAGACTAGAAAAGTCATAAGAACATAAGAGAAGCCAATGTTGGATCAGACCAATGGTCCATCCAGTCCAACACTTTGTCACACAGTGGCCAAAAATACCAAGTGCGATCAGGAGGTCCAGCAGTGGGGCCAGGACACTAGAAACCCTCTCACTGTTGCCCCCCCCAAGGAAGATCTTGTCTCACTAACCTGTTAGTGTTCTTTGAGGGGGTGAACAAACATGTGGACAAGGGGGACCCAAAAGAAGTTGTTTACTTTGACTCCCAGAAAGCTTTTGATAAAGTTCCTCATCAAAGGGTCCTATGTAAACTCAAAAATCACGGGATAAAAGGACAAGTCCTCTTGTGGATCAAAAACTGGCTAATTAATAGGAAAAGAGTATAAATGAACAATTTTCTTAGTGGAGGGGGGTAAGCAGTGGGGTACCACAGGGATCAGTACTCGGTCCAATGCTTTTTAACTTGTTCATTAATGATTTGGAATTGGGAGTAAGCAGTGAAGTGGCTAAATTTGTGGATGATACAAAGTTGTTCAAGGTGGTGAAAACCAGGGAGGATTGTGAGGCACTTCAAAGGGACCTCTCGAGGATGGGTGAGTGGGTGTCAACATGGCAAATGGGTTTCAATGTGGCCAAGTGCAAAGTGATGCATATTGGAGCCAAAAATCCTAACTATAAATACACATTGATGGGGTCCGAACTGGCAGAGACTGACCAAGAGAGAGATCTTGGAGTCGTAGTAGATAACTCACTGAAAATGTTGAGACAGTGTGTGACTACAATAAAAAAGGCCAATGCTATGCTGGGGATTATTAGGAAGGGAATTGAAAACAGATCAGCCAATATCATAATGCCCCTATATAAATCAATGGTGTGACCTCATTTGGAATACTGTGTACAGTTCTGGTCACCACACCTCAAGAAGGATGTTATAGCTTTGGAAAAAGTGCAGAAAAAGGCAACTAGAATGATAAAAGGGTTGGAACACTTTCCCTATGAAGAAAGGTTAAAGCGCTCGGGGCTTTTTAGCTTGGAGAAATGACGGCTGAGGGGTGACATGATTGAGGTTTATAAGATTATGCATGGGATAGAGCAGGTAGAGAAAGACGTACTTTTCTCTCTTTCTCACAATACAAGAACTCGTGGGCACTCAATGAAATTGCTGAGCGGTTGGGTTAGAACAGATAAAAGAGAACACCCAAAGAGTGATTAACACATGGAATTCACTGCCACAAGACGTGGTGGCAGCTACAAGCATGGACGGCTTCAAGAGGGAATTAGATAAGCACAAGTGGAGACTTGCAAGAAACTTGTGGGGTGGTTATCCTATTCCTCACACCTTTGCTTCCTCCTGTCTCCCCCTAGCCTCTCTCACACCCTTTCTCCCTTCTGCCCCCCCTTTCTTTCTCTCTCTCCTCTATGTATGGTTTGGAGGGTGGAGTCTATGGCACTATACTGGCCTGTAGTTCCTCCCCTCCTCAAACCCCACCCTCCCCAGGCTCCACCCCTAAAATGTCCAGGAATTTCCCAACCTGGAGTTGGCAACACAATTTCCTTCCCACTGAACAACCAACCTACCTTTATCTGTCCCTCTGTCTTCAGCTTTCCGTCTCCACAACCCTCCCCCACAGCCTCCAGCTAGGAAAATTACAGTCTTTCTCCACAGTGAGGACCAAAGCAGCTTACATTATTCTCTCCTCCATTTTATCTGCACAACAACCCTTTGAGGTTGGCTAGGCTGAAGGTATGTGACTGGTCCAAAATCACCCAGTCAGCTTCCACCGCAAGATGGGGATCTGAACTTAGGTCTCGGAGACCCTAATTTGAAGCTCTAACTGTTACATCAAACTGGCTTTCATAGGGTAGCTGCTGCTGAACAGTAGCAAGCAGCTGGGCCTACTTGAGTCATGCAAATCAGGTGGTATCAAGTCACCCAGAGGGTGCTGCCTAGGTAGGGTTGCCAGGTCTGGGTTGGAAAATACCTGGAGCCTTTGGGGTTGGATCCATGAGAGGGTGGAGTTTGGGGAGGGGAGGGACCTCAGCATGGTACAATGCCATAGAGTCCACCCTTCAAAGCAGCCATTTTCTCCAAGGGAGCTGATATCTGTCAGCTGGAGATCAATTGTGATAGCGGGAGATCCTCAGGCCCCACCTAGAGGCTGGCAACCTTATGCCTAGGGATGCCAGCCTCCATGTGGGACCTGGGGATCCCCTGGAATTACTGCTCATCTCCAGACTACAGAGATAACTTCCCATTGAGAAAATTGCTGCTTTGGAGGGTGAACTCTGTGACATTGTACCTCACTGATGTCCCTGTCCTCCCCAGGCTCTACTCCCAAATCTCCAGGAGTTTCCCAGCCTGGATCTGGCAACCTTACCCCCCTCCCCTGCCGGTGCCCGGGGGGACCTGGCGACCCTAAACTGCTGCCAGGCCTAGGGTTGCCAACCTCTAAGTGGGGCCTGGAGGACCCCTCTCCCCAGAATTACAACTGAACTCAAGACAGCAGAGATCTGTCTCCCTGGAGAAAATGGCACCTTTGGAGGGTGGACTCTGTGGCATTATACCCAGCTTTGGCCTCTCCCTTCCCCAAACCCAACCCTCCTTACAGTCCACCTCAAAACCTTGAGGGATTCCCCAGCCTGGCACTGGCAACCCTTGTCAGGCCTGGCCCCAAGGCTCCCTCCCTCCTTCAAAGGCCAAAAGAGGCCAGGAAAGGGCCCTCCCCTGCCTTTTACTGACAGAGCGAGTTAGAAGCCCCCTCTTCACCCTGAACATTCTAATCTCTCACGATGTCTGGAGTTAGATCCCTGCAGAGGCCATTTTAAAAGGTACTGGGGGAAATTCAATCCTCCCTGAAGGGATTTTTTTACGTTTTGTATTTTTCTGCAGACACAGGAAGTCTACTGACAATGTAGGAAAAGCTGTTGGGGGAGAGTGAGCCCTCTGTTGGCAAAAATAAGTATCCGTACAAACCCTTCCTTTGGGAATTAGATATATAGATATGGAGCAGAGGTCCATCGGTGGCTATTAGCCACAAGGTATAGATAGGGACTCTGGGGCAAGTGATGCTCTGTATTCTTGGTGCTTGGGGGGGGATCAATAGTGGGAGGGCTCCTAGTGTCCTGGCCCCACTGCTGGACCTCCTGATGGCACCTGGTATTTTTGGCCACTGTGTGACAGAGTGTTGGACTGGATGGGCCATTGGCCTGATCCAACATTGGCTTCTCTTATGTTCTTAATAAATTTGTTTCTGATGCCTAGCTAGGACTGGGGTGTGTGGGAGGAGGAGATTGCATTATACATGTCATCTGCATTCTGTTTGGAGATCATCATTTGGGCAGGACCTCCCCCCCTGATCTGGATAGCCCAGGCAAGCCTGATCTCATCAGATTTCAGAAGCTAAGTAGCGTTGACTCTGGCAAGTACTTGGATCGGAGACCTCCTTGAAATAACAGAGGCAGAGCCAGGCTTTATTCAGCCACCTCTCTGAATATCCTCCAGGCCCCCAGTAGGGGTCAATCTCCAGAGGTCACCATGACTTCCAGGTGCACGTCCACTCACCTGCATGGACATACACACACACACATATTAAAAAATACCATTTGGGCAGGACTGCACTATGCAGAAATTATTGTTGTTGTTGTCTTTTAGGAATCCCAAGTAAAAACATTAGCATAGGACCAAACTAAACAGCATGACAGCTGCCCAAACTACAAATTCCCCCACCCCTAGAAACAACAGGTACTGCTTGAGCAGCAAGCATATTAAACACATCATGATGTCAGCAGTAGAGATGGGGGAAACAGAAAAAAATCTGCAAAAACTGTGGATTTTAAAAAATAATCCAATGGGGGAAATTGGAATTTTGGGGACCACTGGGAAAGAGAAACCTCCAGTAAAGTAAAATATATTGTCATCAAGTCACAGTCAACATATGGTGACCTCACGGGGTTCTCAAGGCAAGTGACATTCAGAGGTGGTTTGCCATTGCCTGCCTCTGTGTAATGACCTTTGCATTCCTTGGTGGTCTAACCCTGCTTAACTTCTGAGATCTGATGAGATCCAGCTAGCCTGGGCTATGTAGGTAATAAAATTATGTATTCTCTTCGACATTTTCCAAGCTGTTTTACAGCATGAGCTCACCAGTGGTTTACTTCATCCTAGGATAAGGCGATTAAAGATAATGTTCTGGGATACGTCTATGTTATACAATTGCCTTAAGAGCTGAAAAGTATTATTGATAGAGGACCTTGTGGTTGTGACATAGGAACTCATCTAACCTGCAAGCTGCATGAACCATATGCCAGGTTTTTCCTTAGACAACGTGTTAAAAATGGCATCTAATAATGTGAGATTTTCACCATCGTTGCATCATGTAACCGGAGGGGCTTTTCTATGCCATCTACTCCAATACTCGGTGCAGAAAAACCAAAGTCCCTGACAGATTGCTGCAGAGTTTCTTCTTGAAAAACTCTAGTGATTGGCAGCCCCTCCCCCAGCTGAACTGCTTCTAAAGTTCAGCTGCAACCCACCCTGCTGTGACATACGTCCATTAGATCTAAACTTGCCCACTGAAGCAACAGAAAAAAAGACTTTGTCCTCTTTCATGTTACAGCCATCCAGATACTTTCTCATGTCTTCTTTCACTTCTTCCTTTGCTCCTTAAATATGCCATTTTCCTTCAGCCTCTTCTCCTAGGACGGGGTCCCCAACCTTCTTGAGTTGTCTGTGGGAACTCTTTAAATTTTGGGAACAGCAAGTGGGTATCACCACAAATTGACTACCATGGTGGCTAGGCCTAGTCACAAAATATTAGGAGATTCCAAGCCAAGCATCCTCCTGCTGTTTCTGAAATGATGCTCCCTGCAGACACAAAGGTGATGTCTCTTGGACTTTTCTGAAGCACTCCCTGCTGGAGTGTTTGCAGTTAATGCCTCTAGACCCAAGTTGTATATTCTGTACATGAATACTTGAGTTCCTTCATAAGAAGCTGGGATCCATTCTTTAGGGGTCTAGAGAATCTTTTAAAGATTTCATTAAAACACTCATCTTGTTCCCAAATGCCCCTTTATATTTAAGTATACACACTGTGTGTGTGTGTTTTGTGTGTAAATATATATGAATGCTATATAAGATGTGGGAAAGGATACTTTTTTCCCCTCCCCCTGGAGTCTCAGTGAGCAATGTGGATGATTTATGGAGAAAATAAATTAAATAAATCATTATATTGTAATCTCTTCTTATGAACAAAGAGAAAGATGCTCGAAAGAACAGAACCCAAAATACTATTTCAATTTTTATATTGTTTCTTGTCATTTTACAGGCACATTTCCCCCCAGGCGCTAACATTTTGTAATATATGTTTCACAGGAGCCATGTCGCAGGCAAGGCCCTCACAAATATTATATTGGACAACCTGTCATGAAGTTGGCCGATGTGATGAAATATTAAAAATATGGAAAGCCAAAGTCTTGAAATGCATAGCAAAAATTTTGTTGTGTTTTTCTAAAATAGCTGCATTTTGACTGAAGAAGGTCCTGCTGTAATGCCAAAGGCACCTACCCATTAACTATTGATCATGCCACAATAATAACTGGCAGCATGAGAGATGATCCTTTGTAAAGCAGATGTTTGCCTTGGTTGGAGTAGTGAAGGTGCTTGTTAAAATTAGACTGAAATGGATTTTTGTGGACTTTAATTTTAACATCAACTCTTTCAACAAGATATTGTTGGTGTTTTTGAAACTGTTCCACAGCTGGAAGGATCCAAAACTCAGAGATGTCAAGTTCTTAGCTGCCCAGCCTTTAGAAGGGTGAGATGTGGGCTTCCGGTTTATGGTGACACGCTGGCAGACGCATCTCCCGGGGATGTGATCTGTGCACCAGTGGAAATGAGGGGGGCAACAGGTCACTACCCCCTCTGGAGCCTTGGCAAAAGGCTCCTAGCCATGGGGCTTTTGAGGGGTGGCCTCTTCGCCATTGCATTGCTGGGGAATTGAGACATTCCTCCGCCCCGACGTTCCTGCCGCTGAGTGTCCGTATGAATCTAGAGCCACTGACTGGGACAAGCATTGGAGATCGAGCATTTTAAACATATGCCGAGTGAGGTCGTATGACCAACAATGAACTGTGAGTCGGGATAAAGTGAAATGAGAATTTAAAAAGAAAGCTACCCCCTGGGAACGGCAAAAAAAGCAAGTGGGGGAGGGAAAGCGAGTTGCATGAACTAAACAACGAAATACTTAGGGGGGAGTAGAAGAAAAAGCATTGAAATCTGTTTTGAGAGACTTACCAGAGCGCAGATAAGCGTATGAGCATATTTCAGAGACTTTAGCAAGTTTTCATAAAAGTAAACAATCCATAAAGATGGTGGGGAAGAGGGCAGAGAAAAACAAACCGGTAAAAATGAAACCAGCCGGTTTGAGCCCTAAACCGGAAGAGACCACTGAGCTTTCCAAAATGTTGGCAGAGTCCTTGCACCCTCTGCTGGACCAGATGACTAACATCGAACAACAGCTGACAAATCTAAATCAGAATCTAGCAACTCAGCAGCTCCACCTGACTGAGACTTTAAAAATAACGGAGCAAACGGCTGAGAAAGAGAAGGAAATGGACGCCAACGCCAAAAAAGTCAAGAAAAAGGTGCAAAAACTGGAAAAGAAACAAGTCTCTGAAGAATCACAACTTTTACAGCTGCAAATGGAGAAAGCAAATTTGGTCCTACAGTTTTCAGGGGTCCCAGAATTAAAAGGTGAGAATCTAAAGCAACTCCTGAATGAAGCATTAGCCGTAGTTACAGACTTGAAAGCGGAGTATTTTGCAACCGAAATAGATGTGGTCTTTAGGTCCTATTCCGTGTACATCAAAAAGAATAATCTGCCTGGGGAAATAGAGGCTAGATTCTCAAAGCGACATGTGAGGGATTCTATCCTGAAAGCAACTACAGGAACACCCTTGAAAATCGGGGACAACACTATCAGGATTCTAAAAGACATTCCAATTGAAATAAGGCAAAAGAGAAATAAATAAAAAGATTTAACCATTTTTCTTCAAACAAGTAGCATTGTCTATAGATGGTTAATTCCAGAAGGAGTCATTTTCAAACTACAAGATAAAAAAGAAAAGATTGACTCTGTTTCCAAAGCACGTGAATTCCTGAGAGTGCAGCTGGGAGAGCCAGCCAAGGTCGAGAAGGAAGAAGATGACATCAAATCCAGTGGCGAATTGGACTCAGGGTCTTCCGACGAGGACTCTCTTTCTGATAAGGGGGCGGTTGCCCCCAAGTGTATATATAAATTGAGGATTTGAAAAGATAAGACAAAATGAAGGCTGAAGGACTCTGAAGTGTGCCTTAAACTTTATTTTTATTGTGGGATGCTCTGGGGGGTTCTCTTGAATGGTTAAAACATTGGATAAAAAGATTAAAAAATGAGCATAGCCGACTATGTTCAAAGTAATATTAGCAATTTAAGATTAACATTTATACAAGCTGTTGTGATGATCTCCTATTCTTGGGGTTTTGGTTAGTTGTGGTTTTCTTTCCTTTCTCCCTAGATGTAGTTACCCCTTCCCAATTTTTCATTGTAGTTTGTAGTCTATTAAAAATGCAATAAAAAATCCCCCCAGGGGGCCAAAAAAAGAAAAAGAAAGAAGGGTGAGATGTGCACTCATTGGATACACTGAAGAGTCTTACCTGGGAAAGTTTTCTAATCAAGCTGAGCCAGCTGTCCTTTCTTTGCAGTTAGTTTATTCCTAGTCTGTGGGTCTGTAGGTGAAGCCAGGCTGTTGACAGTTACACTGCACATATGTATGTATACTAGAGTTGCCAGGCCACAGCTGGCAACCCCAAATAGTAATTGGGGGTGGGGACTGGCATGCTGGTATCATCCCGGTAAGGTAATGTAAATGGAAGTGATGTCATGGGATGCCTTAGGGTTTACAAAACTCTGTGATTGATCATATAGCAGGAGACCTGTTAGCTCTAATGTATACACAAGTAGGGCATACACGGAATATATAAAAGAAGCCAGCTAGAGTTTGGCTTAATGAGCTCTGTCTTTTGCAGCTGTCCCAGGGACACAGCAATCTTGGCCTGCACTTGAAGAGTGTCTCTAGGCTTGGGCCTCGGGGGTAGCTTGGAAACTGCATAACTCCCTACTGCTATAACTGGAGGGCATTTCCAAGGAGCCACCTCTTTAGATCTTTAGTCTTAACAGGGGATTTCACCAGAGGTGTAGCCAGAAAATTTTGGTTGGTGGGGCATGGGGAAAACTGGGGTGCCCTGGCTGTGCCTGCTGCTCCTCTTGCAGCAGCAGCAGAAGCAGCTCTGGCTCCACTGCAACCTCTAGTCCTCTAGTCCTTCTCTAGTCCTTTCGATTGGAGATACTTGATTCCAGACTGCTTTTCTGTGTAAGCTGGGGGGGGGGGAGAGAGATCTCTGACTCTCTCTCTTTTGCATTTTGCAATTTTATTTTATATGTATTTTTAAAAACCAATTTATTTTTTGGCCTGGAAAAAAGAAGGAGAAAGGCAAGGCGAAGAAGAGAACGGATTTATACCCCACGCTTCACTGCCCGAAGGAGTCTCAGAGTGGTTATAATCTCCTTTCCCTTCTCCTCCCCACAACAGGCACCCTGTGAGGAAGGTGGGGCTGAAAGAGCTCTTTCGAGAACTGCTTCCGAGAGAACAGCTCTGAGAGAGCCATGACTGACCCAAGGTGACACCAGAGTCCATGATCCTAACCACTACACAAAGAAGGAGAAGAACTGGATTCATACCCCGCTCTTCATTCAGAGTTTCAAAGCAGTTCACAATCTCCTTCCCTTCCTCTCCCTACAACAGACACCCTGTGAGGTGGGTGGGGCTGAGAGAGCACTGAAAGAACTGCTCCTGAGAGAACAGCTCTGAGGGAACTGTGACTGACCCAAAGTCACCCAGCTGGCTTCATGTGAAGGAGTGTGGAATCAAACCCATTTCCCCAGATTAGAGTCCGCTGCTCTTAACCACTACACCATGAGACTGAAGCTTCCCTGACTGTGTCCGGGGTCATTTTGGAAACCCCACGCACATCTTACATTTTTAATTTTTAATTTTTTTCTTGATTTTTTTGTTCAAGGGGACAGTGCTTATCTGTTCAGAGAATTGCCCCCAATTCCCCCCCCCCCTCCGTGGTTACAGGCCTGGTCCAACCCCTAAAGACTAAGACTGAAGAGCATTCATAGAGGTGCCTTTACAAAAAGCTGGAAACAAATTCAGATATTTTGTCTGTTATAAAAGAACTAGATCCTTATATTATAAAGCCAATTTGGGGTGGCTTCTGTCCTATGGGGTGGCGAAATTCCATTCATGCCAAAATCAGTTGGCCACCTCAACTGTCACTCACAGGTAGGTCCCTGGCCACTGGCTAGCTTCTGTTGCTGCGTTGGCTTGGTCCCACCCACAGAGCCGCAGGCTGGCCTCTCACCTTCAGTATGCAGGGAGCCACCGGGCAGGATGGAAACTTCGGCAGCTGGGAAGCCGAGCAAGCCCATGGAGGGAGAAGCGGTTGGAGCCGCCTCCCCTTCCCACTCAGAGATGCCTGCCTCTAACCCTCTCTGTGGCTGCAGGAAACCTGAGCAGGCCATTGGAAGGGGAGGTGGTTGAGAACCCCTCCCCTTCCCTGTCAGGGATGCCTTGCTCGCCCTCCCTGCGCAACGGGTAGGTGTGGACGACCTCCAGAGGCCTCTGCACCACCTTTCCCTGCCCGGCTGTTGAGGCCAATGCGTGGGGAAAGCCCTCTGAGGTGGCCAAGCGGGAGCAGCCACCCAGAGGCCCCCCACCCCCTCCTTGCCTGCACGCCAAAACAGGCGAGCAGGGAAGGAGCCGGGGAGCCCTTTGCAGCCCTCCCTGTTAGTTCTCCTGCCCTCCCGGTGAGGTGGCCAAGCAGGAGAAGCCACCCAGAGGCTCCCCGGCCCCATCCTGGCCCAGCCAATGAGGCCAACGAGCCAGGAGGGGCCCGGAGAGCCCTTTCAGGCCCTCCCCCTGGGTTCTCCTGCCTTCCCACTGAGGCAGATGACCAGGAGAAGCCACCCAGAGGTCGCCTGGCCTCATCCTGGCCTGGCCGCTGAGACAGCCGAGCCAGGAAGGGGCCGGGAAGTGCTTTGGGTGCTCTGGTCCAGAGAAGCGGCCTCGTGGGAGGGATGGGGTGCCCGGCAATGCAGGGGCACCTTTGCCTTGGGCCACGGAGGTGGCAGTAGCAGCATGAGGGCACTGGGCTGGAAAGATCAGAGTGGCCTTGTGCCGTCACTGCGGTCCAGGTAGCCAGGAAGGGCATGCCATCAGGGTCTGCGGTGGCCATGAAGGAAGAGGAGGTAGGTTCTCCTGACCTCCCATCCTCTGGTAAGCAGGGGGGCCGGGTCACGGGCTTGGTCCGCCAGGGCCTCGACCACGTGGGGAGGCCAGGCTGGGCACCTTTGATGAGCCAGGGTGGGAGAGGGGCCAATGGCCTGGTGCCCAAACTTGTGCCCATTCCACAGAGCAGGACGAACCCGGGTGGCTTGGCCCAAGGGAGCCTTGATCTGGTGGCGCTGGTGGGGGGAGGGCTGAGGCCAAGCGGCCCATGTCTGAACGGCCAGCCTAGCACTCGTTGTCTTCACTCCCACAATGGGCCTTCTTCCTAGTCTATATATAAAAAAGAAAGTCTCCTCATCGTAAAATCAATGCCCAGGCCAAACCGCTGGACCCAGAAACACCAGATTCGGGGAAAGTGCTCCTACCATGATGTAAATGCTCACTAAGAAGGGATTTTTAGAAATCCGACCCCTGTGGTGGTCAAAAGGGGTAAAATGTGCTCCCTCATTGATTCCTATGCAACTGCCATGCTGCTGCCTTCTTGTACCCCCCACTCTCTGATTGGTCAGTTGCAGAGCTCAGTGATCTGAGGTAAAAAAAAAACCCAGTTACAGGGGACTACAGAGAGCTAATGACAGTAGAGGAAATCAGGAGTGGCCAACCGCCTTTGAGATGAAGCAAAGCTGCTGGCCCAGCCTCCTTATAGCTTCAAACATGCTCCCCCCTCCTACACCTGACAGGCAGTTGTCTGTCAGGTGCAGCAGCAGTTGCAGGTGCTTAAAGCCATGAGGGAGCCTGTGCCAGCAGTAACGCCTTAGTGATCCTGCTAGACCCACCTCCACAGTGGCTTCTAATACTCCTCCCCCTCCTACACTGGACAGGCAGCTGCCTGTCAGGCGTAGGAGAGGAGGTGGGATGCTTCCAGCTTCCAGGGAGGTTTGCTCAGCAAGATTGCCTTAGCCCTGCTGCTGGCCCATCCTCTCCGATGCCTTTAAACATAATCCTCCAACACCAGACAGGCGGGTGTCTGTCAGGTGTAGGAGCAGGAGCAGGGTACTTTAATCCATTAAGGATGCCACCCCAGCAGGATCACCTTAGCAATGCTGCTGGTCCAGCCTCTCTGATGGCTTCCAACACACTCCCCCCACCTCCTACATCTAACAGGTGTTTGTCTGTCAGGTGCAGCAGCGGTTGCAGGGTGCTTAAAGCCATGAGGAAGCCCGCCCCAGCAGTCTACAAAGAGGTCATTCAATTTAGAAAAAAAGTATGTATGTCTCACTTCATTTTTTACACTGCAGTCTTCTCCATTAGAATTCCTACAACAAATGTTACATTTCAAACTTTACATCATCAGTATTATAACTGGATTTATGAAGTTAAATACCATAGCAAAGCATGGGTATCAGGCTAGTTGCACATAAAATTCTCAGTCACTGAGCTGTGAGAAGTCACACTACATCTGCAGCTTCTGGGAATACCCATAAATACCACCAGACTTTTTTGGGCAGTGACTACACTACACTACACTACACAGTGGTTCTAGTATGCATGTGCAGAAATATTCACAAAAACTATGGTGGTCAGTATTGAAAGGGTAAAGGAGGGAAAGCAAAATCAGAGAGTTGACAAGCTCAAATTTGTTCTACTGTCTCAGTAACTTTGCTTCTGGGAAGCACAGTTAATTGCAGCATTAAATAATTTGATATTACAAATTTTAAGAAGTGTCTTGTTCTCCTACTCTATGAATAAAGGCTTTTTTTTAAAAAAGTTGAGAAGTATCCAAAGCATTATTAGACTGAAGTAATGACATTAATTAACCTTCAGTTTAAGTGAAGACACATCCAAGCAGGGATGTAGGGAACAAGCCCTTTTAAAATTAATGTATGTTTTTAATTAGGAGATGTGTTTGGTAGAATGGTACCCTTAAGCTCCAGTCATCTGCCATTAGTTGTGAATTAACATCATCCAGGATGACCTGAAATAATTGTTTTAATTCACCCAAAATGAAACTTCTGCAAGCATTTTTTTTCTGATAGCGGGGGGATATGGAAGAGAATAGGAAGTGACAGAGAGTCCATATTTTAACCTGTTTATTATTAAAATATGTGTAAAACGGGAGAAAGGAGTGGGCTATGAGTTACAGGAGGGACCATAGATTATGATGTGATTAATCCCTGGCATCTCTAGCTAAAGAATATTAGATAACAGGTCACATGGAACCAGGGAAAATTCTTTTCTATGCTCCCTCTGTGTTCATTTCCAGGATTCAGCCATCTCTGGAAAACTGCCACTAAGGATTATGTGAGATTTTCTAATGCAAGTTAGTTGATTCTCTAATGTGATTTTCTTTTCTTTTCTTTTTTTAAAAAAGCCCATTATAATGTCTCACAATCAATTTTCTCCAAAGTGACATTAAAAACATGTAACACTGGAGAATCACCTACTTCATCCCTGAAAGAATGGGGAGGGGGGTATCTGGAAAGCCATGAGGTGTTTTTTCCTGTTTTACTTGAATTATAGGGCTGTGCAAATATATGCTGATGGTACCTAAAACACATCTTATCTTGTCATGCCTATAATCCCCATGGATGCTAAAAGAAACTGATTGAAAAGGGAAGGGTTGACCCTCTTTATTCCTTGAATTCATGAAAAATCAGCAAAAGATCTTCAAAATTCAATTACTAGGTTGAATCTCAAGTAGTAAAGAAAGTTCAGACCCCAATCAAGATGAAGCTGGCAAAACCTCACCCTCCCTAGATATTACTGAAATTGACACTCCCCAGACTGTATCTGCTGTCCCATCTCTTTTCCTTCTCCAGTGAGTTTAATGCTATTCTAGCTGACATTGTCCTCCCCAGTTCTTTTACAGGGGCCCATAAAATAATGGAACTCATCAGAGAAGAAGGGAAAAAACCTGCAATATTCCTAACACAAGCTCAGAAAATTCCTAAGGCTATCCTTGCTGAAGATGCAACTTCACAACTCATTGTTTTAGCCATCATAATCTTTGCTGTGTGATTACTAAATTGAAAAATGATAAAATTGGTTATAGCCTCCAAGACCAACCTATTGGATTGATTACAAGTCATTTTATGTCGTGCAAAAGTGTATAAAATTATGACGATTGTGGGGGGAAATCCAGTGGAAAATGTGTATTTTTAAAAGTAGAATATAGGAAGTGCAACAGGAGTAATCGATATTTAATGGAACTAAAGTTTTAAATGAATCAAATATATATAAAAACAGACCTAAATAGAAAAGGCATTTAAAGTTATGAAACTGAACAGAAATATAGTTTATCAGATTGCCCAGAACACAGACAGAAAGTGAAACTGTACCAGCCAGGTGAAATTGCTGTATTGGGATTGACAGCATGTATATTTCCATTACAAATATACATCTTGAGGAATAAGGAAATTGGGAGAGAGGAAAGAAAATTGAAGTCCAACAACCAGAAGATAAAATGAGGCAATACAATGAGAATTAGTAACATGCAATCATGTGAGATTTTCTAATGCAAGTTAGTTGATTCTCTAATGTGATTTTCTTTCTTTCTTTTTAAAGAAATGGCTAAATGAAAAATCCACATCATTATTATAATGCCTTATATTACTGAAAATAATGACAATCAGTAATTTGCACAAATCTTTTAAGATGGCCACTGAAATGTCTGGCATCTGTGCTGTCTGCTTTTCATAATTGCATTAGCTGACAGTTGAGAGGGGGAGAGAGACTCAAGAAGCAAAAGGGGGGAACTGATTCAGCAAACAATGTAAATAGCAGCCACTTTGTCCAACCCCACAAGTTAGCGGATGTTTCCACCAAAGCCAGCTGGAGTGACAACCTAGAGAAAGGCAGTAGATGCTTCTAGTGTGGTGCTAACATTGATATTATACACTTGCAGGTTTCCATCTTATAGCTTGCTCTGCACATTTCTCTTGGCTGAAAAATGGGCTTCCAATTGGCCTGGATAAATGTATCTTGCCCCTTTAACAGGTGGTTTACCAAGCGATAGTATTTTTCTCCATGCCATGAAAAGCTCCAAGTGCTCATTTCCATACATTGAAAGGATAGGATATTTTTCTCCTGTCCGATGTGCATTAACACATGTATTGGATCCCCAGTGATTTGTGTTAAAAAAGAAGGCAGATTTTGAGTACAGCATTGCTGAAGGGATACAGGTTATACCTTTCCACTCTCCAAATCAATATGTATTTGAAATCCACCTGGGTGTGTGGAAGGAGTTAAATGTTCCTCCAACTTTCCCTCTCTCCAATCCCAGCCTCAGCATCTTTTCTTTTCCTACACCAGGCCTGTAGCCAGGAATTGTGTGCAGGGGAATAGATACCTTTTCTTCTTGGCACACTCTCACTTTGCAGGCTGCTTTCCAGGCTGCAGTGCCCGAAGAATGAGGGCAACATTGCCTCTTGGCCAAACACAGGGGGCAGCCCAGCTTTCTGGGGCTTTCAAGAGTCAGTTTGATGTAGTGGTTAAGAGCGCAGACTCTAATCTGGGAGAACTGGATTTGATTCCCCACTTCTCCACATGCAGCTGCAGGTGTGACCTTGGGTCTGTCACAAGTTCTCTCAGAGCTGTTCTCTCAAGAGCAGTCCTCAAAAGAGCTCTCTCAGCACCACCTACCTCACAGGGTGTCTGTTGTGGGGAGGGGAAAGGAACAGAATTGTAAGACACTCTGAGGCTCCGAGTGAATGGCAGGGTATAAATCCAATCTGCTGCTGCTGCTGCTGCTGCTGCTCCTCCTCCTCCTCCTCCTCTTCTTCTTCTTCTTCCTCCTCCTCCTAGTGGGGTGGGGCTCAGCAGCAGGCAAGCATGGTCCCCCTTGGAACAGCATGGTGGTGGTGCACCAGGGCTCCATCTGCAGTGGCCAAGCTACCTCCCTTGGCCTTGGGACAGGCAGGGAGGCCAGGCTGGCCACATACCAGGGGGTCAAGCATGGCTGTATGCTCTGCATGTGCTCAGAGGAGCTGGGGCTGTCGAGCGCATGCAACCTTCACACAGGGCTGGCTCACTGGGTGGTCGGTGATGGCAGCACCACTTCTCTTTTTCCTTGGCTCCCGACCACAGTGAGATGCCAGCTCAGGCAACACTCCTCCCCACTTGGCTCAGAAGCAGCGCCCCCACTTGACCTCAATCTGGCTGGGGTGGTCGTGATGCAAATACGATAGGGGTGCTGTCCCCAACGCCCCTCCACTGGCTACAGCTCTGTGTATTCCAAATCCTTTGCACAAGTAGTAGGTCAGGACAATGTTTTGTTCTATCTGCTATTTTGTTGTTGACTGAAGACAATAAGAGGTTAATGACGAACAACTGAAAATGTGTTTCACTTTCTTTAAAAAACCTCACTGAAGACAAGCAAATGCAAGCCAGGCTCTCTTTATTAAAAATCAATAGCTGTAAGAGAAAGAAGCAACTTTTACAGAGGGGAGTATTTTAAAAGCATGCACATCGAGTTATGAACATAGACCTCATCCTACATTTCTATTTCTTGGGGGAAAAAATCAATAGAACATTATTTCCAGGTTTTTTTTTTTAATGAATTCCTTCTACAGACACACACCCATTTCTATATATTGAAGTCTCCATTATAATAAACTGTACGATAGTGTAGGGTTAAGTACTTTATAATATTTAATTAATATTGTTGATTATTTCTTTTTTATATAACTTTTTTATTGCTTTTATACTATAAACTACCAACTACACACCACAAATTCAGAGTAGCAAGGCTCAGTAATAAACTAACTTTCACTTTTGATACTTCCCTACAAATTAATGCTTACAATATATCATTTACCTTTCATATATAAAGCATTCAAATAAAAAAGACAAACATGAATTAATTATGATAGCACATATGAGCAATAGTATATATTCTATAAAGCTTAACATAGAAAAATCTCACATCTTCATTTAGATGCCTTCTTATCTTTACGCTTCTTCTTCTTTTGCCAGGGGATTTTAATCTTGTATGATCTGGGAGCAGCCTCTCCCAGTTCAGAGTCAAAGATCTCACCCAAAGACACAGAGGTAGAGGAGGAACTGTCGCTAGCTATCTCCTGTTGTTCGCTTTTTTCTTCTGTAGCCTTCTCTTCCTCTGCTTTCTCTTTTTCTTTTCCTGGACTCTGATGCTGCTTCAAAAACAATTCTGCTTTGGTGAGAGAGTCAATCTTTCCCTTTTTGCCTTTATAGTTGAATATAATTACTTCTGGTAAGATATATCGATACTGAATGGTGTTTTTTTGAAGAAATGTTGTAATATTTCTGTATTGCTTTCTCTTTTTATATATTTCAAATGGAACATATTTCAAAAAAATTATTTCTTCCTTTTGAATTTTTAATATTATCCCGGTTGTTGCTTTAAATATCAAATCTCTTGTTGATCTTTTTGCAAATTTAACAAATATTTCTCCAGGAATGTTGTGAGTTAATCTCCAGCAGGTAGATCTGTGTGGTCTAAGTTTAGTTCCAACTGGTTCTGACTGGCACTGGACAGTGTGCAGTCACCATGACTCAGCTTGTATCTGATTGGTGGAACTATGCAGTGGCGCAGGCATTACAACGCCTGCTATTAACATCTGGATGAACAGCCGGAAGGCTGTTTGATTCCCCACCGCGGCCGGGTTGAGCCCCCGGCCCTCGTCCCAGCTCCCGCCAACCCAGCGGCTCTGTTAACATCAGAGGAATGGGTACCTGCCTTAGATGGCAGGGGGCACCCCCCCTTCCCAGCCGATCGGCAGTGAAGAAAAGTGAAGGAGAGGATCGAGTCGGCGGCAGCAAGCGAGGAAGAAATGGCGGCGGCAGAGAAATGGCGAAAGGCGACCAGAACGGCGGCGACTTGCTCGAGCAAGTGGTGAAAGGTGGAGCCAAGGACGGAGCGACGTCAGAACGCGGGGCGCAGCGCGTCTGGAGCTGCTTGGACGTTGCCGAGGCTGCGCCCAGGAGAGATACGCCGTTCATCCGAGGAGAGAATAACAACGGCCAGCTCGTCCAGCCGGGAGCAGCCGGGCTGCAGAACAACATCAACAGCACCAACTCACACCAAGAAAGCTGCCGAAGGAACATCGTGCCGTATTAGGGGTGCTGGTAGGTTGTCCCCCCCCCCCGCCCCATATGTGGCCCCAGATAGGTTATTCGCTACTATAGTAGCACATTGTAAACCGCCCTGAGACCCGCTAGGGGTTAAGGGCGGTATATAAATCACCTGTAAATAAATAAATAAATAAAATAAATATGTCTTGTACAGTTGCCATGTACTGTTCTTCTGTCTGGAACTGGTGCCTGGCGTAGCAGTTTGATTGTGAATAGCGTGAATAAACCCTTGTACATAGTTTACCACTGGACTGTTTCAGTGTGGTTACTATAAGGGGCTTCACTGCAAGAACTGCAGCAAGAGCTGGTAAGGCTGGGAGGCTGTAAAGTCTTTAAGGGCACTGGCTTGCATTCAGTGCTGGCTTGGACCGTTACACACGCTTAGCGCAACAAGGAAGGTTATTTTTCTTCACAAAGTCTGAATATGTTCTGTAAATCATGTCCATATCCGCTTGTAATATTTCAGGTTTCCTGTTGATCAGGGGAGCCAGTGCTTCACTTAGGCTCTCTCTCAGATTCTCATCTTTTTTTTTTCTAGGACCCCTTGAAATCTTAAAACATAAAAATCTTTCCACTTGTAGTTGAAGTAATTGTTGTTTTTCAGAAGCTCTGTCTTTATCTGCTACATCCATTCTTTGGTCCAATTCTTTGATCTTACATTCAACCTTTTTCAGCTTTTGGGCAGTCTTCTCTGATCTTAGGCTGCGGTCACACGTAACAGAAGCCACACAAGTGAGACGGAAAACAGCCGGAGTTTCCGGGCGCGATCTCACCAGCACATCTGGGAAGCGTAGCACTCCCGTGGCTCAACCGAGGCTTCCAGCCGAAACTGCGTGGCAAAAAACTAGTACCTTGGAGGTACTAGTTTCCGGAAACTGCGGGGCAAGGGCGGGCGTCTGATCGCGTTTCCGGTGGCATCCGGCACCCGCCCATGTCCCCTTGCAAATAAGGCGGCTTGTCCTGTGATCAGCACCTCTCCCTTGCCATGGAACCTCCACGGTACCTCCACGGTACCTCCACAGGAGGTCTGATCACGTAACTGCGCAGTAGTTTGCCCCAGGGCAAACAGCCACGCTTCTCCTCTGCAGTTTCCTGCCCGTGTGACCGGGGCCTTAGTTTAGTATCTTTCAGTTCTTTCTGCAAATCATCAAATTTCTTGTTGAGATTCGTCAGCTGGTCCAGCAGAGGACGCAAGGCTTCAGAAATCATACCAGCTATATCAGAAGTAGTTCCTGATCTTGGGACTGGTGATGCTGTGCTGGCAGTTCCTGTTATCACTTTGCCTCCAGATGCCATTTCCAGATCTCCTCTGAAACCCTTTTTAAAGATGGGAATGACATTAGCTACCTTCCAGTCCTCAGGAATGGAGGCTGATTTTAAGGAAAGATTACATATTTTTGTCAGGAGATCCACAAGTTCACATTTGAGTTCTTTCAGAACTCTCGGATGTATGCCATCTGGGCCTGGTGATTTATCAGTTTTTAAGTTGTCTATCAGTTTTAGGACCTTCTCTCTCGTCACCTCAATCTGACTCAGGTCTTTCAACACCCCTCCTGAAATCAGCGGTTCTGGAGTGGGCAAGCACTTCTCATCTTCCACAGTGAAGACGGAGGCAAAAAATGCATTTAGCTTCTCAGTCATTTCCCTATCATCCTTCAGTACTCCTTTTACCCCTTGGTCATCCAAGGGCCCCACTGCCTCCCTGGCTGGTTTCCTGCTTCTAATGTATTTGAAGAAAGTTTTATTGTTGGTTTTTACATTTTTTGCTATATGCTCCTCATATTCCCTTTTAGCCTGCCTGACCACAGACTTGCATTTTATTTGCCATAGCCTGTGTTCTGTTTTATCAGCCTCACTGTGACTAGCTTTCCACTGCTTAAAGGAATCCTTTTTACCTTTTACAGCTTCCATTACTTTGTTTGCTAACCATGCAGGCTTTTTCCTATACCTGTTTGTGCCTTTCCTAACCTGCGGAATATATTTTTTATTAGCTTCTAGGATTGTAGTTTTAAATAGTTTAAATAGATATAAATAGATATCTGCACGCAGGGGGTGCTTTCGCTATTAGATATATACAAGTGGAGACCCGCAAGAAACTTGCGGAATGGTTATCCTATTCCTCACACCTTTGCTTCGTCCTGTCTCCCTCTACCTCTCTCACACTCTTTATCCCTTCTGCCCCCCCTTTTCTTTTTCTCCTCCAGCTATGGCATTATACTGATCTGTAGTTCCTTCCCTCCTCCAATCCCACCCTCCCCAGGCTCCACCCCACAAATGTCCAGGAATTTCCCAACCTGGAGTTGGCAACACAATTTCCTTCCCACCCAACAGCCAACCTACCTTTATCTGTCTCTCTATCTGCAACTTTCCATCTCCACACCCCTCCCCCACAGCCTCTACCTAGAAAAATTACAGTCTTTCTCCACAGTGGGGACCAAAGCAGCTTACAGTATTCTCTCCTCCTTTTTATCTGCACAACAACCCTGTGAGGTTGGCTAGGCTGAATGTATGTGACTGGTCCAAAATAACCCAGTTAGCTTCCACTGCA
>NW_015168674.1:184272-203181 GCF_001447785.1 Gekko japonicus | reverse complement strand
ACCTCTAAGTGGGGCCTGAAGGAAAACCCCCCCCCCAGACTTACAACTGAACTCAAGGCAGCAGAGATCTGTCTCCCTGGAGAAAATGACTGCTTTGGAAGGTGGACTCTGTGGCATTCTACCCAGCTGAGACCTCTCCCTTCCCCAATCCCACCTCAAAACCTCTAGGGACTCCCCAGGCCAGGCCCCAAGGCTCCCTCCCTCCCTGAAAGGCCAACGGAGGCCTGGAAAAGGGCCCTTTTCCCCACACCCTTTGACTCACAGAGCAGTTAGAAGCCTCTCCCCCCCCCCTGAACGTTCTAACCTCTCTCTCACAGTTGGTGTCTGAAGCAGAGCCCTGCAAAGGCCATTTCAAAGGGATTTTGGGGGAATTCAGGCATCCCTGGAGGGTTTTTTCTGGTTTTTAGATTTTTCTGCAGGCACTGGCAGACTACTCAATATATAGGAAAAGCTCCTGAGCCAAACCGAGCTTCCTTTTCCTGGGACTAAGGATCCGCACGGCGCCCTCTGTTGGCTATTAGAATATATGATATAATGGGAGATCTCCAGCTACCTCACCTGGAGGTTGGCAATCTTATAAACATCCCAATCACCAACCCCCCCTCCCCACTATCTTCCTCTTATCTGCAAGAAAGGTATCAGTTTTCCCTTGACCTGCTGAGCCTCTGAGGATCTCCTTCGCCCCACAGAGGCTGGAGGAAGTGAGGAGCAGACGTTGATCAGCAGCTCTTCCTCAGCAGCCATGGCTCGCCTCAGACGGAACGTCAAAAGTGAAAGCTGGCCTGGTGCACTCTGCCCAGTGGGACCCCAGAAATAAGCCCCGAACTACAAGTTCGCTGGCCCCAAGCAGTGCTCCAGTGGCACAGGAGCACCCACGTGCAAAAGTGGCCGACGAAGGACCCCAAACAGAGGTGGCTAAGGAGATCCCTGGCACACAGTGGCCGCCCAGCACACATGTGATTCCGAGGAAATCTCTGCTCGCTCACCAGAAAGACCTTAACTTAGTCACGTTCTCTTAGCCTGCTTTTTTGATTCCCCAGTTTTTTTGATTCCCCTTTTTTGATTCCCCAGTTGGCCTGCCAAGGTGGGCTGGGGGGGAAGTGAAGAGAGAAGGGGTTTAAAGTTTAAACCCCTTCTCTCTGGAGTCATGCTGCAGTAGCAGCGCAACTCTAGAGAGAAGGAGCTTGGGGGCGGGGCTTGCAACCACCGCCATTTGTGCCCACTCCTGTGCTGCCGGAGCAGCACTCCAGTGTGCTCCAGCCCCAAATTACCCCTGCTCTGAACTCATAAATAGCTTAAATTTTTGTGCTTCAGCCTTTGATTATCTGGAGATATGTGCTGCTGATCTGCTTTTTGAAACTAACTTGTAAATAAATAAATCTTCTTTGCTATTCCCATACAATTCCTGCCTCAGTGTTCTCCATGTTCTTCTTGCTCCCCACGAAATTTACCTCAGAGCAGCAAACTCAAAGCCTTTACAATTGTGACCCTAAGAATATTACTTGCTTGCTTTTCTTACTGTCTTTTTGATTCAAAGGTCTTGAACAGATCAAGATCCAATTCTCTTACATGCAATCACCACAGCTAAATATTTAGTGACTGCTAAGGTAGTTTTCCAGTCCTCATCTACAAGGAAAAATGGGATGATTTTTTGAGGTGGTAGATGCATATAACCTATTAAGAGGCCCAAAGAACATCTTGTAATTGAAGAGAAGTTTTACAGTTCAAAACAAACCCAGTCCTCCAAAATCATAAGAGGCTATGTGGGCCCCCTCAGTTGGTAGAAGAGTTTTGTCACAGCAGGACTTACCTCCAGTGTTCTGGAGGTGTGGCTCTGGTGCAATCCAGGAGCCACTCTGGGCCTGGCTATGGCAGCAGAGTCCAGAAAATTGCCTGTTAGCCAAATTGCCTTACTTTATTAATAAATGTGGGGACTTGGAATATTAAAGGGCAATGGCTAAATAAAGGGAGCAATAAACTGTGTATACCAGAGTCCAATTTATTCAGATCCCCAAAAATAGACCAGGAGACTAGATCTTAAAAAATGATTTCTTTTACTAAATAATTCACACACACATACAATACAAAATAAAACAATCACACACTCAAGCAATACAGAACTAGGAAGCTAGGTAGAAGGGTACAGCGACAGTTGCATTAGCGGGAGGTTATTGATGATGGGGGTGATACTCTACTTGTCCAACGTGATGAGGTGATCCTGGAGCAAAAAGTAGGGAAAACACTAGGGAAGGGGTCATGTGTTGACCAGCAGCACATGTGGTAGACTCCAGACAGCACTAGGAATGGAGTCAGCAAGATAGGGTGGAGTCAGGTAGGTAGGAAAAGAGAGAGAGAGCAATGGGCAGATGCTCTTCTTATATACCTTAAGAGGGCCTTGGAGTGTGAGCCACCAAGACACGTCGTCCCCAGGAAGGTGCTAGAAGCTGCAAGTTCCTTAATTCCATTCTCTTGACCCATTAAGTGTCAGGCAATTGATATAATGTTTACTAATGGTGACACCTCTTAGAGTGGATGGCTTAAGACAAAGGAAAAGAAAAGATAGTGGTTCCCAGTGCTTGGCCAGTTGCTAGAGTCAATGATCCAATGATCTGCAGCTGCATTATCTTGATGGGTGGTGGGTGTGCTCGGCAGCTCTGTTAATCCCATCAGGGCCAAGTTCTATTGTTTAACTTGAAGATGGGTACATGCAGTTCCAGGTGAAGCTAGGAGAAGGGGGGGGGGGGGGGGGGCCCTGCATGCTGGAGCAGAAGTCCTTCTATGGAGTCCTTTGCAGGAACACTCAGGCTTCTGGTGTAAAGCATGGCTTCTGCTTGCTGACTGCTGCATGTTTTTGGCATCAGGGAGGTTGATTTGCCTCCTGTATGGATGCAGAGGCAAAGGGCATTGGGTAGGTCCATGGGTCCACGTCTGGCTGGCACACTGCTTCAGGGCAAGGCTTCCCTCAGCTTGGCACATGTCTACAGTCCAGATGATGGCACCATCATCGAGCTACCTCACAGTCCATTCCCTGGCACACTTATTATACAGTCCAGCTCACAGCCATAGTCCTTAGCCTTATAGATGCTGTGCAAGGCTCTTGCAGGGCAACATTGTTCCGGGCCTGGCAATGGAGCCTCTCCAGACCTGGCTGCAGCATGGCGGGTGTTCTGGAGCCACTCCAAGCTTAGCCACAACAGTGATGTCCTGGAGATGCTCCAGGCCCAGCTGCAGAGTTCACCTCTCCCCTGTCTTGCTGATTCAGATTGAATAACATTGTCCGCTTGTGAGAACCGAGAAGCAGACCAGATACAATGAAAGCAAGGACTTTATTTACTTCCCTGGAAGGAGAAAGAATGGGTGTCATCATGGCAAAGCTGGGTTGAGAGGGCTGGGGGGAATCATCCCGCCACACACGATTCACATGGGTCCCTGCTGTTTGTCTCTGAAACTCATTTTAGATTGTGCTACCTTTCTTCCCAGTGATCACAGTCACTGCATGCTACCATACAACATTCTGATTGCATGAAAATAAAATTAAGCCTTATGTATTTGTGTGATCCAGTCCTAAAGGCTCTGGGCAAGCATACAACATCCAATACTCAGTCTAATTGTTGCCTGGAAATGGGTACAAAATCTCATAAATAAGCACAGCATGATTTTTTTCACCCTTTGCCTGCCCGATGGAAAAACAGAATATATATTACTATTCTTCCCTAACCCAGCTCACTCCTAGTAAGCTAAACAAAGAGAAACTATGTCAATGCATAGCATCCATATTATTTCTTTGTCCCGCACTACCAATCTTGAAAGGATCTTCCAAGACAGCAGTTCTTTAGACAACCCCAGAAGTGAGCTGCATTGGCAATGGAAAGATTGAGAAGTTTTGATCTGCTGATGGAAATCCCTTCCATCAGTGTCAACCCACTGTCACATGGCAGCTGGACAGTGATAACAGGGCCATAGTGACCAAAGTACAAGCAATAGGATTTTTTTTAAAAAATAAAAGTTAATAACACCTTTGTGATTAAGGGCTCACAGACACAAACCAATTCAGGGCCAAAATAAATCACAGATACTCATTCGTTTCTTAGCTAATGACAAAAAAGCAAAGCAAAAAAGTCCTCAAGCAAAAAGAAATAAGAATATTCATGACATTCATTAGTATTCACTATTCTGGTGCCTGGTGGCCTTGTTTAAAAAGACCAAGCAAAAAAGTTGGATCAATAAGAGAAGAAATCAGGGAATAATTACATGGATAATCAACGCAAACAGATCTTACAAATTTCTGCTAAGAAGCCTTCCTTGTCACAGTATAAGTCCAGTGACACCTTTAAGACCAACAAAGTTTAAGGCTGCAGTCACACAAGCAGTTTGCACTGATATCATTGTGGTACGTTTGCGGATTTAAAAAGGATGATCAGACAGCAACATCTGCTTTCCATGCCACAGGTGTCACCACCCCATTCTGCCCTGCTTTGGAAGTGGAGTAATCAGGCACCAAGGAAAGTCCAGTGTTTACAGATATCAGCGTTTTTACCCCACATTTCTGGATGTCTGAACTCGCCTGGTGCAAGCTCGACCTGATTGGGAAGTCTGATCACTCTGTTCCATTTTTGCACCTTGGTTGTTGTTGTTTTTTTTTAGTTACCAATATGCACATAACGGCATCTTCATGCACACCAGAAGCTTTCAGCTCTCTTCTGAAGCAAGGAGGGGAGGGAAGTGCAGGCTGAGAAGCCTCCTTTGTCTTTTTTCATGCTGTTTCCTCTGCCTACAGCTTTGCAGCACTCAGGGTAGGGAAAGGGTTAATTGAAAATATGAGGCTTTTTCAGAGGGGGAGGCAGCTTCCTCCTGCTGTCAAAACAGAGTGGTGCTTTGAATAAGCAGTTATACACATGTGCAAAAGACAATTTTTTTAAAAAAAGAAGTCACCCGACCACCCACAGCAATAACCTGAATGGTCGATCATGGGGCGAGCATGAAGTGAGGCTGCTTCAGGGTGTGCTCTCTGACCCCTTCCCATGACGATTTAAAAAGCGGCACTGCCAGATCGTGTCAAGCCTCCAGTGTGACTGCAGCCTAATTCCGGGCATAAGCTTTTGTCTGCATGCACACTACCAGAATTAAATTTTCTTGGTTTTAAAGGTGCCACTGTATTCTGGCTTTGTTCTATTGTTTCAGATCAACATGGCTACCCACCTGAATCTATTGCCAGAGTATGTTCACCACACCAGACATCAGTAGTTTCAGGCAGGCTTTCTGGATTCTACAGAAGCAGCATGTTCCCTACTGGCGCCTTTTTGCCTGAATTAGTTCTGTTTTCTTTGATTCAATCATTTTCAGAATCTTTTTTTTCCCCTGAAAAATGCATAGTGGGAGAGAAAGAGCTGTTGGTGCAGCAGCAGGGGGGAAAGGTATGGAACTCAGTAAGAGCATGAGCAAAACTGCATGTTACCTTTTTCACACATTTTCATGTATTCCCCACAGACACACAACTGTTGTAGGGAATTGCTTCTTTTAAAGAGAGAGAGAGCCCAAATGGGCTTGGAATTACACTTTATGGAGGAGGAAGGGCTCTTGCCCCCCCCCCCATCAGTTTTCTCATGAAAAAAACTGTACTGGGGGTGGAGATATTTCACTGATTTTGCTCTTCCACATGGCATATAAGAGTAGCAAAATTGGCGAAATACCCCCCCATGTGGTTTTTGCATGAGAAAACTATTGGGGGGGAGCCTTCCTCTCCTCATCACCCCCAGGTGCCATTCCAAGTCAATTCAGGCTCCCCCCCCCCTTAGAACTGAGTCTTCTGTGTTCTGATGATTTTACAGTATTTATTCTTGACATTTGGAAACTTCATCTGGTTTTCCAGACTCAATTCAAAGTGCTGGTTCTTACTTTTGAGGCCCTAAATAGTTTGGAGCCAGGATACTTGAAGGACCACTTCCTTCTGCACTCTCTGCCCAACACCTTGCAAGATCTAACTTGCCATCTCTGCTGTTGATGATTCTTACCACAGTGGTGAGGCCGGTGGCAACCAGAGATGGGGCTTTTCAGTGGCAGCATCTTTGAATGCCCTCCACCTGGAGTCCTGCCTGGTGCCTTCAAGGAACCACACACATCTTTTTGAGTAGTGGTTTTGACTCAGATCATTTTTATGTTTATTATTTTATTGCTGCATTCATGTTACCTTGTAGCCACCTTGAGAAAGTCTCTGAAGAGGCGGTATATATATTCTCTAAATAAAGCCATAAATAAAGCCAACTTGTTCAACATTTGAGAGGTTTCATTTAGAGATGTGATTTGCTGGAAAACCAGTCAACTAATCGTGTTCCGAAAGCACTAAATCTAGTAGGATGATGACAATTATCCATGTGCAAAATTAGTTTGCCTAGACTGTGACATGGTGAACTTATATGTGTAAATGTTGTGTGACACCAATTAATGGTTAACATAACAAGCCTGGACAAAAGAGCAGAAATTAATTGAAAAGAAAATCAAGTAACATGCCATTGCTTAGCAACGTAGAAATAATGGCCAGAAAATTCAGTTCAGTAGTACTATGCCTTGACATTTAGATAAAAATCTGTCAGAAGTTGTTTTCATTGAACTGGTGGTACCCTTCCAAAGAGGAAAGTAACGGGTAGTCTTTTAAGGCAATGATCTATTTTCTGGAAGCCATGGATTGCTGGGGTTCTTCAAGCACCTGTGGAAAGTGTCCACCAGTCTTTCACCTTCAATGCAAAGCAACATTTGGGGTATGTTCACATGACCTTTGGGGGAGGGATTGGTTGAGGTCCAAGGAGTATTTTTTCCAGCTTGCTGGGTTTTTTCTTACTTCACTGACGGAAAAAGAAATTGCAGGTACAAATGGATAATGATAATAGATTGACATGCTGTACTGATAGCCTCAGGCTAGAGGGAAAGATGTCTGCCTCGATTCGGGGCACTATCAGGTTTCCTTGCACCACAATATCAGCAGAAGAATCTGTCAAGTAGATGTGCCCTTAGTCTGATCTAATTAGCTTCAGTGGAGAGGGAAAGGATTTGGCAAAAGAAATGTAGATTAACATAGCATGCTAAGTAACCCACAGTGCTCTGGCCAAGACAGAAACTTGTCTTTCTCCTTAGATGGATCAGCCATATGCCCAGGTGGGGTTTCAAAAAATGAATTTTTAATCTGCAGTTAGTACATAGCTGAGATGCACAAATCTAAAATAAAGTGAATAAATCAATCTTTCAAAATTCATTTAGGAGGTTTAATTGTATTTATATATTTAATGTTTGATGAACCTGTTTCAATCCTTGTTTCAGGAGGAGGAGGAGGAGGAGGAGGAGGAGGAAGAGATTGGATTTATACCCCGCCCTTCACTCAGAGTCTCAGAGCCACTTACAAACTCCTTTCCCTTCCCCTCTCCACAACAGGCACCCTGTGAGGTAGGTGGGGCTGAGAGAGTTCTTTCAAGGACTGATCTTGAGAGAATAGCTCTGAGAGAACTGTGGCTGATCTGAGGTCACACCAGCAGCTGCATATTGAGGTGTGGGGAATCAAACCCGGTTCCCCCAGATTAGAGTCCATGCACTTAACCACTACACCAGACTGGCTCTCCTACACTACACTACATTCTCCTACACTACACAACATTAGTTATATCTATCTATCATCTATCTATCTATCTATCTATCTATCTATCTATCTATCTATCTATCTATCTATCCATCATCCATCTATCTATCCCTCATCCATCTATCTCTCTATCTCTCTATCTCTCTATCTCTCTATCTCTCTATCTCTCTATCTCTCTATCTATCTGTCTATCTGTCTATCATCTATCTATCATCTATGAATTGTCATAGGAGGAAAGGCAGGCTAAAATGCTTTAAATTAAAATAAATAAATGTGCATTTCAGAACCTGTGAATTGGTAATGTCAGATACAGATCACGATTCAACAGCCCACAGCTGCTCCAGCCATTGGGCTGGGAGGGCGCATTTGCCTCCAAGCTGGATGAGGCAGGCTGGGTTTGGTGCCAAAAGCACCATACATGGGCACCAGGAAGGGGCAGGGCCGAGAAGACTTAAGCATGGCCCTGCGTCTTCTCCCCAGCAGTCCCGTGCGGCCGTCAGCTATGGTGGAGCTCTGGTGCATGGCCCCCTTTTTGTGCCCTCTGAGGCCAGGGGGTGCACGGTGGAGCTTGTTGGCAGGGCGATGGCTGGCAGTGGGCAGAAGCCAGCTGAGTTGCTGCTGGCTTGGGAGTGGCTCGGCGAGTAGAGTGCAGGACGCGAGATGCGGTGGCACTGGGCCCGTTGGGGCAGCAGTGTGGAGATTGAGGGCGTTGGCCGGCTCCAGTGGCCTCTGGGCAAGGATTGGATGCAAGCTGCCATGCATTGCATCCGTGGAAGGTTTGGGGCCTGGGAAATGCGCGGTCTGCCAGGGTGGTGCGGCTGCCCACTCCGCACTGTTAGCCAAATTGCCTTAAATTCTCAATTAATATTGGGGAAGTTATGATTATTAATTGGCAATAGGCAAATTAAGGTTTACACCAGTTTATACAGAAGTCCCAGCTTTACTGTAAGTACCAGAACAGACACAGAGACTGGTAAAATATAATGTCTTTTACTGATGGAGATGTCTCAGTCAAACAATACTCAAGCACACACACACATATACTGATTCTCAGAAATAAAGATCGATCATAAACACTTTTGCATTAGCAGGACATTCATTGGTTGGGTGATATTTACCTGTCCTCATTGATTGAGCCACTCCAATGGAAAAATTGAGGGGTTAGAAATAGAAGATGGGGTTCACGTGCTCTGAACCGGCAGAACCACGTGGACTCTAGCTGCAGACTAGAGTTTAAAGATGGAGGTAGGGTATAAAGATGGAGGTAGGGTATATGGATAGCAAGCTGGACAGAAGAGGGTTAAAGCTTCGAAAGGGGTCATGGAGAGGAAGAGAGAGAGAGACCATGTGGTCAGTAAGCACCTTTTATAAGGTGGTGCGGGGGGCAGGCCAGGCTGGCCACATCCCCTGTGACACCTCCTGTTACTCTGTCCCATAAAACATACTATTGGCTGGCTGGAAGAGGGGAGGGGGAACTAAGGGGTGGTCAATATTGAGATCTAGAAACTTAGACTGGAAGCTGGCACCTGGTTGCAGGTAAGATGAGTCATCAGGTTAAGGCTCTTGTCTCTTGATGGCCCTAGCCGGCTCGCTGATGAGTGATTATTTGCTAAGCAACTATGAATAGAGTCTCTGAGCTGCATGCAGCTTTGCAGGGCTGAAGGTGGTGGGGGGGGAGGGGTTGCCTACATGTGCTGGAACAAACTCCTAATGGTATTTGGAGTTCTCTGTCCTCGTGTCTTTCCATGGCATGGTGTCTGAGACTTTGTACACACTTATGGAACTGCTTCATCTCACAGAAGGCGAGATGGCTGGTAACTCTGGACCATCACTGGAGCAGCAATGCTAAAGGAAGGTGTCCCTCTTTCAGGTGTGCAGTCTCAACAGGTATTCCCAGGTCACCATGTTGTACAGTCCCTTTGCACAGTCCATACAGTTCATAAAAACACATTGATAGGCTTGCATGGCAACAGCACACTTTGGAGCCAGGGTGGCCATCCGGGGATCGGGTACATGCTCAGGCCAGGAGTGGTGGCGTGAGTGGGCCGAGTGTTGGTTGGCAGCTTAGCGGGAGTCCCAGTGGGAATGGGGAACCTGGGGGGCTCATGGTCCTGCAGTGTTCCACTGAGGCTCAGCATGGGTCCACTTCTGGGCACGTGTTTTGGCTCATCCCTGGAGCTCTTGCCCTCCGCTCAATTCTTTGGGAGCAGCCCATTGCTGGGTGAGTTAGGAGCCTGATGGGGCTGCTTTCGTGGGAGTAGGCAGTTGATGGGGGTGGTAGACATTTGCGGTCCCTAGCCATTATAATTGTTGTTATGTTTGTGGCCTCAGTGGTGAATGAAGGTCAGGCAAAAGGGTGGAGACACAGCTTTTGTGGGGTATATCAGAGGACCCATGGTTGTGTCAGATTGTACGGCACCTATTGCTTCATTTGATTGGAATCTTTTTATTTATCTCATCCTGCTTCTCAATTCAGTAGTGTGCAGAAGATTACCAAAAAATGTAAAAGCCGGACCACATTTGGACAGCTGCAAATTGTCTTCAGACAGTGTTGGCTCTTCGGCTTGGAGTCAGGGAAGAGCACAGAACCTTGGAGTCGGATCCGACTGGCTTTCGAGCAAGGGAAATGTTTACCTTTACCTAAATAATCAGTCACAAGCACAGAAATGGTCAGCCATTTTGGATTTGTTTGGCGGCCATTTTATGTTTGGGGTTAGGTCAGCCATTTTGTGTTCGGGGTTCCCTCTAGGCTCAGTTGGTGTAGCTTGCTTACTCTGTTTCGGCCTTGGGCTCACATATTTTGTCAGTGCTCAGGGGGGTCTGGCGCCAGAGCAAACTAATGTATGTGCAGTCACTCTGCCTGGATAGCCCGGGCTAGCCTGATCTCATCAGAGCTCAAAAGCAAGCAGGGTCAGCCCTAGTTGGTATTTGGATGGGAGACCACCAAGGAATGCATGGGTGTTGAGGCAAGCCCATGGTTAACCACTTCGGAATATCTCTTGCCTTGAAAAACCCATGAGGAGTGACCATAAGTCTGCTGGGACTTGGCAGCAAGACCAACCAATCAACCTTGGCATTGCTGGAGTGATATAGCAATTACTGTTCTAGCCCCCAGCCACCAACTTATAGCCCATCCCTGTCTTGCACTTTCAGACTGGGAGAATATAAGGTTCATCAGGTGATCTGAATAGATTGAATGCTGGGGGCCAGAGTATCCCTCCTTTTGTGATGCCCGTGGGAAGGGCACCGGGGCCCATGGGCCTAGCTCCATAGCTAATAAGCGTTTTTATGATGGGGTGTTAACCATTTGTCTCTTGTTGAAAGGCATACATCTACACTGAGGGCGAGTAAGGACGGTGCACCAACGGCCCAGGACCTGGGTTCATTTTTTGTATACAGGGCCCCGGAGGTGCACAAACCAGCTGATGCCCCCACTGGCCCTTCATCGGGAGAAGGGTGAACTGCTACAGGCTGCAAGTGAGGACAGGTCTTCGTCAATCTGGACCCTTGCACAACCACTGCCTTGATGGCTTCAGTTCAGCAGCAGGTCAGATGCCCCAGCCGGCCCTCTTCGGCGGCAGGTCTTCCTCTGCTTCAGGGACTGTGGAAAGGGGCTGCGGCAAAGGAGTTAGGCTTGGGAGCACTCAGGCTTCTCAGCGTCAAGCTGGGTTGCAGCTTACCCTGGGCCCTGCCATGCGGGCCTGGACACGGCTGACAATGCAGAGAAGCTAACAGCCAGGTCTGCTTCTGACCCTCCACAAGCAGTGCTTTCACTGGGAGGCTAGGAGAGCCATATATTACATAGTCGGATTTTTCATGCAAACCCCCCCCTTCTCTGATCAGTCTGTAGGGGCTGGAGATAGACAGGTTTCTGCTTTTGCCGGGTGGTTTATGTTGCCCAGGTGGCTGGTCTTTGGTCTGGCGGGTAAGCGGGCATGCGGAGGCATGGTGCCACTGTCATGGCGTCTCTGTCAGGAATGGAATATATTGATTTTATCTCAAGTTCCTTTACACCCGGGAGCTCACGAAGCACCTCTTGGCAATCCCGACACTTTACAACTATCTCTTGGTTTATCCCAACCTCTAGGCAATCCCAACACTTTACAACTATCTCTTGGTTTAAGGTCTTGTTTCTCTTTTACCTGGGCTGGACCCATCATGGTAAACATTGCTGTTGAATGGTAGTTCACTCAGGTTCATCCTGCCTCCATTAAGGAAAGGATTTTCCCCTCTACTCAATATCATGTAAACGTCAGATTACCCTATTATTCCACACAGGGAGTCCATTAATCCATTGTGAAATGGGTGAGCACACTGTACCATGTTTTCAGGGTACATTTTGGGTTATAACTGTACACAGTTTCGCCATGCCCTGTGGGATGTTTGGTGGGTGCGCGCAAAGCAAACACCCCTGAGTACATCTCAGTTTCTCTGTGGTTTGCTGGCCAGTCCACTCATTTCCTCTCATTTTACGTGGATTCTTCATTACTTCAGGGCAGGTGTAGTATTACTCTGTCATTTCCACCTCTCCCTATTTGTTTGCAGCGCCTCATATAGCTCCTTGTACTCTGGCAGCCTATAGTCTGCCGGAAAAAATTCCTGCTTGTTGTGAGTTAAGTAACCCCAGTTTCGGTTTAGTTTAGATCAGTTATTGCCTCAAGCTGGGGGCTAAAAGAAATAGCTCCGTAAAAAGCAGATAGCAGGTCTACACGATGCCCCAGCCCCTTATTAGCTCAGCCTTGGTAGATAATTCCCCAATTGATGAAAGGGAAGATATTTATTTAATCGAGCTGTCCTGGGGCAATAGATTTGGCAAACTAAGATGCGTGCGGTTAGCTTGTATTTCTGGAGCTGTGAGTCGCACACATGCCCCAGATTTATTGGTGTAGAGGAAGGTCCCTGACAGACCCTCGCTACAAGATGAGATGTTGCGTGCTGGGAAACTTCTAATGGTGGGGATTCCTTCCTATTATCTCTACCTCTCCCCAATTTTCCGTGGGTATGCATGTCTTTTTTTGCTGGCAGGACGCTGCCTATGTAAAAGTCCGGAGTACAGCTTGCTGCGGGTGGGAACCCCTGGGGTGGCTGATACCTCCAGTGAACAGCAGCAGGATGGGTAGTCAGTCTCAACCGCTGAAAGATGCCAGCAGGAAGTGTAGTCAGTCCCACCTGCTGAAAGAGTGGAACAGCGGTGGGAGGTGTATTCTGTCCTGACTGCTGATTGGGGATAGAGCAGTGGGGCGGGTGTCCAGTCCCTACCACTGCTACTAATAAAAATCGGTGGGCGGGTTGGCCAGTCCCTCCCGCTGCCAAAGTTGGTGAACTCAGGGGGCTAGGTATCCTGTCCCTTTCACTGCTAAGCTGTGGAAGAGGTAGATTTCGGTAACCTTGCAGACACCCTACATGATTTTCAGAACTTATGCAAGGCATAGTTACCCTTGACTTGATGTCAAGGCTGCACATGAATCTCACACCATGCTCAGACCCAAGGAGATTTATGCAAGTAAAGGAAGGTATTATTAAGGGAGGCGGCAATCCAGGGGCACAGGGAGACCTTAGATGGTCAGATCCGTGCACCGTCCTTCAAAATGACTTCCTGGATGTATGTAGCAACTTGAAACTCCACTTATCACTTAAAGAGGAGGTGGCTGCACTGGGAGGCTGTGCAGCACTTACACGGAGCATGCAGACTTCACGAAGACTGCAGCAATTTGGATATTCAAGACAGGGGAAGCGGTTTGCCTCGTGGCAGCTCTGGCCGCCTACATGGCAGTCATGGATCGGGGGCTTGCTGGCTTTTTTAGTGCCATGAGGCACTCTCATAACAAAACACTTGTTTGGGGCTGTCACCTCTAGGGCATCATTGATGCCAGCTGGCAGACAGGCATTTTCAGTCTACTCTTGCCGCATTGGAGCTGCTTGGCAGAGGCCATGGGTTTCCCCGGCAGGATATTCAGCAGTGGGGAGATGGTGTTCATTGGCTTATAGGTCCTACATGTGGCCCTGGTCGGGGCATTGAAGGGATGCTGAGATTGCCTCGTGGGGAGGTGAACTTGTTTCCCTGCTCCTTATTTGTCTTACAGGTTTGGTTTGCTGGCAAGAGTGGAAGAAGGCTCTATTATGTGGGCACAGTTTTGTCTGGGCGGCTCATCGCACCAAGAGGATAACAGTAGGCTCAGCTGGGCATTCCCCAGTGGACCAAGGTGGAATGGCAGGCATGCCGGGGCCTACAGTGGCTGGGCCTGCTGCAGTTCTTGTGCTAGGGGTGGGTTGCCCTCCCATTAAGTTCTGGCTGCTCATTTGGGAGGCGGCAAGTTTTGGCCTGATCAAGGGCAAGATGTTACCCCTACAGGCCCAGGCAGATTCAACTTAGTGAAAGCAGGGCCAGGGCACCTTGCTGATCTGGATGGCTATGATACCCCGCTGGGTTGATGGGGTTGCGAGTCCGTGGCTCACCACAAGGCGAAGAGAGAGCTGCTGCAAGTCTGGGCAATTTTGGTGGCTTTTGCTACATCTGAGCAGTCACGCTGGGCAGGCTGAGCTCTACTGACAGGATGGCTGCACATGCCAGCTTTGGGCATGGACATCTTTCTGGACAACGTACGGCAAGGGCTTCGGGGGCCTCGGGCCTCCTGGTGGGGTGTAGAGGCCTAAGCAGAGGCTTGGCCTCAGCAATGGCAGGTTGATAGGTGGTATACAGATTGTGGTCCAGTGAGCACCAGCTGACACCCATCATTAGGTGTTGAAGGGGTCCTGTGAGTACAGTCTTTGTGCCTTGCGGCACGGGGCGGGGAAAACGGACTGCCTTCGGGACGGCCCTGTTTAGGTCCTCTCTTTGAGCCTTGCGGCTTGGGGGATGGGGCTACAGGGTTGTCTTGCAATGGCTAGCTGGCCAGATGTTAGCCCCTGCAGTGGGCTTCCACCTGGGGCAGGGTGGCTCGCCCTATTGAAGAGGTAAGGGAGGGGTCCTCAACCTCTGGCCTTGACCATACCGCAAGCTGTGTTGCCCTTGCCTTTGATTCCAGTTAAAGTTGTCAGTTAATAAAGTGGCCCTATATTTAAACCCAGCATTTGTGTCTGCCTCGTTATTCCAGCTTGGGGGGCAACATGGTTCAACAGCCCATGGCTGCTCCAGCCGTAGGGCTGGGGGGGGGCTTTACCTCCCAGCTGGATTAGGCAGGCTGGGTTTGGCGCCAAAAGCGCCATATATGGGCACCAGGAAGGGGCAGGGCCGAGAAGGCTTAAGCACGGCCCATGTTTTCTCCCCAGCAGTCCCATGCGGTCATCGGCCCACGCTCCCACCCTGTTAGTAGTGCAGGCATTTGCTGGTCGCCTGGTTTTCGGGGGCTGGGTAGGAATTTTCGCCCCTTCCTGATTGGCGCCTGGAAGGGGTGTTTTCACCTACCCTGTACTGCAGCAGTGATGCAGGTGTTTAGGAGGGTGGGTCGTGTAAGCTAGGTCAGTCACTTTCGTGTAGGCAGGTTGCTCGGTGGTATACAGATTGTGGTCCGGTGAGCACCAGCTGACACACACCATTAGGTGTTGAAGGGGTCCTGTGAGTACAGTCTTTGTGCCTTGCGGCACGGGGCGGGGAAAATGGACTGCCTTCGGGACGGACCTGTTTAGGTCCTCTCTTTGAGCCTTACGGCTTGGGGTATGGGGCTACAGGGTTGTCTTGCAATGGCTAGCTGGCTGGATGGTAGCCCCTGCAGTGGGCTCCCACCCAGGGTAGGGTGGCTCGCCCTATTGAAGAGGTAAGGGAGGGGTCCTCGACCTCTGGCCTTGACCATACCGCATGCTGTGTTGCCCTTGCCTTTGGTTCCCATTAAATTTGTCAGTTAATAAAGTGGCCCTGTATTTAAACCCAGCATTTGTGTCTGCCTTGTTATTCCGGCTTGGGGGGCAAACAGATACAAATACAGAGAGAGAGAGAGAGAACAAGAACAGCTATCTCTAAAGGTCAGGAGCTGTTACCTAATTGTGATGATCACTTCCTTTAAATCACAAATGGCTGCGATCACACACACTAAATAATCCATTTTCAATCCACTTTCAGTGCACTTTTCAACTGGATTTTACGTGTGAACAGGCAAAATCCAGTTGGAAAGTACATTGAAAGTGGATTGGAAGTGGATTATTTGGTGTGTGTGACTGCAGCCAATGTCTCCTTTGTCATGCTTTCTTCTGCTGTAAACATTGTGCCATGCTCACAGTCATAGTAGCTATTGGGATATTCCTTTTTTCTGGATCACTTAAGATAATAAGGGATCAGGGAGGATGGCAGAGATATTGGGTGGACAGAAGTGTGTGTGTGCAAATTTGGCCCTCCACCCAGGGGCTGGGTGCCTTGCCCGTTGTATGGCAAGGATGGGGTCATTGGACCCCAGGCCTTGACCATGCTGCTGTTACTGTTTGCCCTTGTTGTTATGAGATGTATGTTTAAAAAGTGGCCCTTAGTTTCCAAATTTATGGTTGTCTGACTCTTTCTTCCATCTGGGGAAGGGCAACTAGAGCATTGCTATATGAACTGGGGATGGAAGGAGGGGGAGCATCAGCTGTTTCTGATGTTCTTTTTTATGCCGAAACATTCCTGGTGTAAAAACAAACTGTCATTCTTTAAATTAGAGTTGTTACGCTTCAAAATAAAAGGGTTGTTTCCAAAACAATTAAGGGGAGCCGTTCTCCAAATGGGGCAGATGGTTAAGTGATTAAAAATAAATGCAACCTATCCACTGACTCTGACTTGATATTTTCCGTGGTGATATGTGCAATCTTATATTAATCGCATAACTAAAATATTCATTCTTTTAGACAGTGTGCTTGATAATTAAATGCCTGATAATTTAATTGTCAGAGTAGCATGGCTTCCCCTTCCCTGTGTCTAGATACCAAACCTGCCTGGTCGTCTTTGAAGACTAATTATACTTGACAACAATAGGAGGATATTTTCTTCTCTGGCAATGAATTTCAAATGAGTCCTGGTTTTACTTGCTTCTTTGGTTCTAGTACTGCTGGGGGGGGTTAGCAGTTGCTGGGGTTTTGTTGGTTGTTTATTGCTAGGTCACACTATGAATTTGTGGTCGTATTTTTTATTTGTCATTATCTGCCCCAAGAACCTATGACGGAGTGAGGTGAGTATAGACATCCCCCACATTTGTAACAATCATTGAACTATATGTCAGCTAGCTGCCATGTTTCATCCGTATTTGTCCTTTCCTGCCTGTGGCGCTACTGCACATGCTTGCTCGCTTACTTTGCTCACTTGCTGTAAACAGCGATAGGGAGGCGCTCATGAGACTGTGCGAACTGGCACTGCCAGACTGGGTTATCTGACTAACCTTGAGGAGGAAGGAGGGCTTGCGTTCCACTGTTGGTATGAATATTTCTGCTCTCATGAGGCACGGAGATTCTCTCGTTCATTATGTAACCTCCTGTCGGGAGAATTCCCCCGCGTGCGCTTAGATTTCATTTGCTTAGCCAATTGTAGCCTCATATTATATGTAGTGATGCATCCGCCCCCATTGTCATTCCTAACAATATCCCTGTAGATCATGACAATGGACCTGTAGTCTAATAAAGCATAACAATTCCCTAAAAACGTGTGTGGAGATTTACATGCTGTTGAACCTGACACTATATGGACCACTGATTTTGGACCCAAGAGGGCCATTCTTATGCTAGCTTTTTTGGCCCCAAGCTTGTTATGCATTTCTGTCAAGGCCTTAGGTGCTAAACTAGTTGCCCACCTTTATTTTAAGAAATGCCATCAAAGGAAACTTGCTATGAGAATATCCAAGGCAGTCTCCTCTGGCAGCTATTCTCCTCATGTTCACCAGGCCCTGACCTTTCCTGGAGCCAGGGCTACAGCAGATTCCATCTGCAATGACCTTTCAGCCTTAGTTCCATGCTGCGGTGGCAGCTTGTTTTATCTTGCACCTCTCAGGCAATGTTAATACAGAACTGGGGGCACAGGGGAAGCTTGCTGGAACTAAAAGCTGACATGACCTAATGAGCTAGAGCCAGCCTGACAGTTGCTGTAATGTTATTGATCATTCCACTGAACTGTATCCTTCATACAGGTGGAAAGATAAATTTCTAATCATTAGCTGGAGAGAAGCCTATGAGAAAAGAAGGCTGGAGTTAACCAAAAGTGGTGAGTCAACTCTGCTCCTTTAGTGTCAAGTCCTCCAAGACTCGCCCCTCCCCTTCCCCCCCATTCCAGTGTTGTGGTGATCTTTAGGTTTCCAGAAGCACTTTTTTTGCAACCTGAATAATCTAGCACAGAGGGGCCACTTCTCAAATAGTAACAGTGCTGCATTTTTTCCCTTCATTTGGACCAAGTAAAACTCATAGCATACTGAGATAGCTTTCAAGGTTCACTGAACTGCTCCTCAGGTGCATCATTAGACAACAAAGGAAAAGGGCGGATAGAGGGGTTCTGATAAAGGCCCTTCTTCCAGCAACAACCTTTTCTTTGATATCCCCCATTCCTATGTTACCTACAGAAACAGCTCTGTAACACTTACATGTTTAGCTCAGCAGTAGAGATGTGTATGCAGGTGTATCTGAGCTGAAAAAAATACCCAGAAAATACCTCACTGGCATTTTCAGATATTTTTTCAGCCTAATACATATTAGAGAAACTAACAGGCTATCCTGCATTGCTGATCTAAAAAAACACCCCAATTTTCTGGGGTGGGGTGGGTTGGAAATATTCAGCAACGCCAAATGCTACAGTTAAAGGATATTTAAAGGGCTGCAGGGTTGGTGTAGTGGTTAAGTGCGCAGACTCTAATCTGAGATAATCGGGTTTGACTCCCCACTCCTCCATTTGCAGCTACTGGATGACCTTGGGCAAGCCATAGGTCTGTCCAGGGGTCTTTTGGGGCCGGGGCGTGCTGGAGTGCTGCTCCGGCAGCCCAGGAGCCCGCGCAAATGGTGGTGGCAGCAAGCCCTGCCCCCAACTCCCTGTGCCAAAGTGCTGCGGCTCGGGGAATACCCGAAGAGCCCCGCCGCCAGATCCCCTGGGCCCATGCAGAAGTGCTGCGGCTCGGGGGACACCTGGAGAGCCCCGCTGCTGGGTCCCCTGGGCCTGCACAGAAGTGCTGCGGCTCGAGGGATGCCTGGAGAGCCCTGCCGCCGGTAAGTAAGGGATCCGTGGGGGTGGCGGGGGCTTGATGGGTGGTGGCGGGGGCTTGATGGGGGTAGTGGGAGAGCCTCCTTCCCTCCATCTCTTTGCCATCTTTCCCTCCTTTTCATTCTCCCTTTCCCTTCTCTTCCATCCT
>NW_015168674.1:167757-184199 GCF_001447785.1 Gekko japonicus | reverse complement strand
CCTCTTTCCATCCTTCTTCCCCTCTCTCTCTTTCTTTCCCTCCTTCTTTCCTTCTCTTTCTTTCCCTTTTTCCTTCTATCTTTTTATCCCTTTTTTCCTTCCTTCTTTTCTTTCAGCTACTTGTCTTTCAGATTCTTCTGAACATGGGCAAAGAGCACAAAGGCTGAGCTACACTCCATTTCTGAGAGAGGTTTGGAGAGTGTGCAGTGTTGGCTTCAGCTGCAGCTGCCTGCAAGACACTGTCTCTGCTGTGGACTTTGGATCCTGGCCTGCCTGCCTGGAGAAGACTGCAACTGGTTGGAGACTGAAAATCTTTTTGGAATTTTCTTTTGTTGTCGTAGTTCAGTTTTTTAGGCCTGGTAGTAGGTCAGTGGGGGGGGGGGGAGTCCATGTGCCTCAGACCCCAAGTCTTTTTTGGGGTCTGGGGTTTTTTTTTTTTTTTTTTAGGCTTTGTTGCTTGCTTTCTCTGCTTTCCCCCCTTTTTTTCTTTTGGGTCTGGTGTATTTGTGTGTAGGACCTTTTGGGCTTTTCTTTGCTTTCTATGCTTTCTTTGCTTTCCCCCATTCATTTTCTGGTGGTTTAATTTGTTAAAAGATTTGTGTTCTATTTTTCAGTTGAATAGTTGATTTGGGGGGTCTTTTTTGTTCTTCTTTATTTCCTCCCTGTTCTTCTGTATGTCCAATTTCTAGAAGGTTGGTTGTGGGGGGGGGGGGGTATTGGAGGTTCACAGTTCAGTCAGTGTTTCATTTAAAGGTTTGATTTGGTGCAGTGTGTGTGCTTCTGGTTCAAGGGGCCACATAACTGTTAAATACTTATTCTGGTAGTAGGTGTTAAATAGAGGCTTTTAGTAATAAAGGTCTAGTAGGAATTGTATAAAACAGTTCCAATTAAATTTCAACATAGGGCTTCAGTTCCTCCCTAACTAGGCCAGTGCTAGGCTATTAAAAGAGGCAAGATTATGTCTGCAAAACAGTAGTATAATTAACCTAGATTAACTTTAAAAAAATTTCCAGTGTGCACTCTGAGCTTCAGTTCTTGAAGGCAGGCACTTGTAGTCATAGACAAAGTTTGCTCTAGGTCTAGGATATCCTGTAGTTTCATTTTTTAGAAGGGAGCGCCTGAGTTTGTGGAAAGGAAAGCAGGTTTGCTCCAATAGAATATAGTCAGAGGAAGTTTAATAAAGAACCTTAAACTTTTTTAAAAGCTTGCAGATTCTCTCTCAAGTTTCTATTAAAACATAGTCAGGTTTCAGTATAGGAAGTCACTAGGTCTAAAAAAACCAAAAACAAACAACCCCCCCCCCCCCCAAAAAAAACACCTTGAAGCAAGGTTAGGTTAGGTGAATTTGAAAAAAACAACGTAGGGATTTTTGTGGGGGTTGGTGATAAAAAAGTTTCAGTATCTGTCAGGTTGCAGCGCATGTGGCTACGTACCTAAATTCCTTCAGGTACTATTAGTTAGAATGAATTTGGCCTGTGGAAACAATGAGCTTCAGGAAGGGAATGCAGTGGGGCCCAAGAGACAAGGCTAAGGAGAAGACTGGGGGGGGGGAGAGGAATGCTGCAGCTTTCCCCCCACCTGTGTGGAGGCCTGCTCCACAGCTGCCTTCCACCCAGGGCCGGCCTGCTCACTAGGAGAGCTAGTCTCTTGCCTAGAGTGCGGGGCCATCATAGGGGCACTGGACTGAGCCACCCGAGGGCCCTGCTGCCACCGCCAGCCCGCCTGCACCTGCTGGAGCCGCCCTCGCTGCCCCGGTGTGAACGGCCAGGTGCCCGGGGAGAAGGGAGGCGCTCCGCAGTTGCCCCCCCCGCCCTGCCAAAAGCTGGGCTCCGAGGGTCCTGCCGCCACCCACCGCAGAGGAGCAGCCCCCCTTTGGGGGGAGACCCCCCACCACCCCGCACAGAGCTCCTCCAGAGCAGTCCCAATGACGTGCATGGGGTGCCGTGCAGGGCTGCCCGGCTGGAGCTCCTCCTCGTGAGCCTTTGGGCACGGAGGCTGCAGCACCGAGAGGGTTAAGGCCACCAAGCCGCTGGCTGGAGATGCCGGGCGAGGACCGGTCCCGGGAAGGGGGGGCGGAAGAGAGAAGGGGTCTTTTTCTCCCCCGCGGGGGATGTGCTTCAGGGCGGGGGTGGAGCAAGAGCCACACGTGGCAGGGAAAAGCAGCTGGCACCGGGCAGGGGGCCACCTTCCTGGGAGGTGAGTCCCAGGCCGGGGGAGGAGCCTGCCTCTCAGTCCCAGATGGGCCGTCTGTGCGCCTCGAGGTCTGGGCTGCCACCTTGCCGTTTGCGTTTGACTCACCCTGCCGCCACTGCCTAGGGCACAAAAAAACCTTGGGCCGGCCCTGCTTCCACCACTCCTTCCATGGGCTGGAGTAGTGCAATGAAGAGGCCACACAAGGCCCTCTTCATTGAGGCAGCTACTGGTGCACTGCCTGCAGAATTTCCCACATGTACTAGCACTGGGCAATCTACTGTTCAGGCTGCCCCTCCTCCAGCTGTTGTTGCTGAGTCTCAGCAGCAGGAAGAAGAGTTGCCTGAGCTGTCTTTTGGGGTAAGCTTTGGGGATGAGAGTTCTCCAGCTCTGAAGCTCAGCCCAGGGACCCAGAGGCAGAGCTAAAGGAGAGGCTGGGTGCCCCTGCTCTGGTTCCTCCAGAGTTCAGTTGGCCTTCTGAGAAGGAACAGGAGGGGAGACCAGAGGTGGCACAATAGGAATAGATGGAGGTGCACCCCAAGGTGCTGCCATCTCAACCCCTTTCCCCCCTCAGGCATTTCTTCCTGTCCCGCCAAGACACAGCGTGTTTGCCCTGAGTTCCTCAAAGGAGGCAGAACTCAAGATGCCTGCCACTCCTAGTCAGCATGGGTGTCCCTACACCAGCTTTGTATGGCCCAGATCAGTCGAGGGAGAGACCTGGCTCATTTCTCAACTACCGGACTGTGGAACAATCTGAAGAAGCACCACCAGGTTTGATGAGGTTGGCTCTAAGGTGCCAGGGAGATGGAAACAGCAGGCAGGGAAGAGTATTGCTCACCTCATTTGTGAAATGATCACTCTAGATGGCCACCCCTTCTCCATGGTCAAAGATGTTGGCTTTTGCAGGCTACTCCAAGATGCCTATCCCTGGTACATGGCCCCTACTCGTACCGTGCTGAACAGGGCTGTGTTGTCCTCAGTGTACAGGCTGCCAGGGACTATGTGAAGGTATACTTTTTCTGTGCTCATGGGAGAACTGTGCACTTCACGTCCAACATCTGGACTTGCCCTTAGGCACATCATGCATACCTTTCACTGACTGCACACTGGTGGCAACCTGATGACATTGTGGGTGAGGAAACCAGTGTTAGGCAGGGTGAGGGCTGCTGGGACAGTTATTGCTAGGCTCTGCTCCACACCAAAGTTCTTGACGAGGCACACAGGGTGGACAACATCTCTGCTGCCATTAAGAAACAGTTAGTGGGGTAGGTTGGCAGGGATGTCTCCATGGGCTTCATGGTAATTGATGTTGGTGTGAACATGAGGGCAGTGGCAGAGGCACTGGGCCTCAGGTTCCTTTGCTATGTGGCCCATATTCTCCACCTGGTGATTAAAGATGGCTTGAGGCTGGGTTCTGCAGAGAATCCCAGTCTGGATGCTGAGACTTGTGATTTCAGGCATTTCCTCCAGAAATGTCAGCATCTCATGGGTCACTTTGCTTGCAGTGTGAAGGACACCCATCTGTGGTGTGAGAAGCAGTCTTTGATAAGCATGCTAGAGCACCACCTGATCAGCAACGTGAGTGCTTACTGGAACTCCAACTATGCCATGCTGAACATTTGGTAGAGCAGGAGAGAGCCCTTCCTGCCTTGATTTTTGAGACCAGGGTAGTTCAAAGAGCAAGCTCAACCAGGACAAGTGGTTGACCATTTCTCAGACTATGGAAGTTCTTAAGCTCTTGTGAGCCTTCGGGGAGGGCGGGATGTAAATGTAAAGATAAATAAATAAAAAATAAAATAAAGCACACACAGCTGCTCTCGTTCAATATGACAAGTCTGGCTCTGGACATCCCCCATGATCCAAATGGCTCATGAGGACTTGGCCTCCTTTCTGGAGACAGCTGCAGAACGTGCAGACTTACTTCCAGCAACGTGTGTTGGTGAGGAGGCTGCAAGATGGACTCAAGGCCTGCCTTCAGCCTCACACAGCAGAAGGTCTACATGCTGACAACCATGTGTGACCTGCACATCAAGGGCAGGATCACCAAGAGGGCTGACCAGCTGATTCATTGGAGATGAGCACTCCTGATGAGTTGAGCATATGCAGGCCAAGAGAGGCATGTTGGGGCAAGCAGAGGAAGAGGGGGTGTGAACGCAGCCCCACTGCCATTCATCCCCCCCCAACCTTAACCCTAACCCCACATGACAACTGCCACAATGACCTTGGAAGTGGAGCTCATTAGGCAGGCACTTGGTCCCTCCAGAAGTGAGAACTGCATGAGATAGGATGTGGCAGCTGCAGTGGTGAGGGAGCAACTTGCAGAGCCCTAGGAGCAGGGGTCATTTCCTGTAGGAGCGCACAGGAGCGGAGCTCCGGCAGTAAAGAGCCCAGGGGGCGGGCACAGGCAACAAGCCCCGCCCCCTGCTCCCAGCAGTCCTTAGTCAGAGCAAGAAGCAGCCTGGTAAGTTGCAGAGCTCCCCCCGCCCCCCAATCCGAAGTAGTCCAGTGGCACCTTTAAGACCAAGTTTTATTCAGGTACAAGCTCTCCCTCCTCTGCAAGGAAAGATCTGCTCGTTCCTCCCCCCGCCCCCCCCTAGCTAGCAATCCAAAACAGTCCAGGGGCATCTTTAAGACCAAGTTTTATTCAGGTACAAGCTCTCCCTCCTCTGCAAGGAAAGATCTGCTCGTTCCTCCCCCCGCCCCCCCCTAGCTAGCAATCCAAAACAGTCCAGTGGAGCCTGAGCGGTGGGTGTTGCCTTCTGGCACACTTCTGGTGATGCCAGGGGGTGTGGCATATGCAAATAAGTTATGCTAATGAGCTCCTGCACCTCTTTTTCTACGAAATGACCCCTGCCTAGGAGTATTAGAATTTGGGTTTATTGGAAATACTGATTTTTTTGGGGGGTCCAATATACCCAAATCTGAAAATGCCAGGGTTTTTTTTAGGCACACCCCTCCTCAGCACTCATGAATTTTAGTTGGTCATCATGATAGTACTATGTTATATTATATTACTATCCCTGTTTAGATATTTTTCTGATGAACTGACATGGTTGCCTGTATTACTGCTTACTCATGAAATGTGGTGCAACTGTTTTTGTTGATCTCCTCTATGCAGACAATCAGTGCCAGAACAGCTACTTTTGATGGTACAGGATGGCCGAGTTCAGACTGGCAATTTGAAGTGTTAGGGAGTCGTGGCAAAGAAGACCCAGAACAGACCCGGAATGGCTTGGTCGGTTGCGTGATCTGACGTCCCGTGGAAGTCCCGTGGAGGTCCCAAGGTTAGGGGGGAGGTGCCGATCACACCACAGGCAAAGAAGCGGGGCGGCGCAGCAAACAGGGTTGTGTTTGTTTTGTTTAAACTGACATGTGTGCATGCTCCGTTGGGTGCTTGTGCACATCCCGTGGAGACTTAATAAAAACCTTTGTGCACTTTTCAGAGTCTGTTTCAGGTGGGTCTTCCGAGGGTCAAATGACACAGCCCCTGTCCCCCTATAGCCGCCCTTCCCCACTCCCTCAGCCGTTCCTTCAGCCCCCTGTCCCACAAACCTCCCCTCAACCCCCCACTCCTCCCCCTTCCTTGATCTGCTCCGTCCTTCTGCCCTTCTCCCCTGACCCAAATCTCACTCTCAGCCCCCCCCTTTCCTGTGTTGCGTTTCATCTGGCTGCTCTCCTCTTCTCTGCACGACTCAAGTCTTAGCAAGCTGCTCAGTTGTGTGGTTTTGTTTTTTAAACTACAGTTTGCGCAAGCTCCGTTGGGTGCTTGTACACATCCGTGGAGACTTGGGGAAAAAACCTTTTTGCTAGGGGACATGGACGGGCGCCGGAACTACCACTGGAAACGCGATCAGATGCCCGCCCTTGCCCCGCGGTTTCCGGAAACTAGTACCTCCGAGGTACTAGTTTTTTACCGTGCGTTTTCCGCGGGAAGCCTTGGGTGAGCCACGGGAGCTCTACGCTTCCCAGATGTGGCGGTGAGATCGCGCCCAGAAAATCCGCCTATCTTCCATCCCTGTAGCGTGGCTAATGCTCCGTGTGACCGCAGCCACAGACTAGTAAAGTCTCTACTCTTTAATATCACTAATATTCCTTTAATATCCCTTTAATACACAGGATTCTCTCCTTTTTCCTTGTATGGCAAGTGATACATTTTTACCATACATTCTCCATTGAAGGAGTTTCAATTTCTGTAGGCTTTCTGAAAACTCTGGCCATTCCTGTTATGGTTATTATACCTGGCAGGGATGAACAATGTTTAATGTTCCTGATCTAACCCAGCTGTTTTGCATTTCCAACATTCGGAGTCTTATGTTTGATGGTCTGTTGTGCTAATAATGTGTTGGAGCCACTACACATAGCTGTAAAGGCTGCCTCTCTGCTGTGAATCATAACATCCATTAAGAATAAATACCCATATAGTCAACGTCTGTCATCTTATCTCAGTCCAGATGAACTGCAACTATTTATGTTTTCAGTGGGTTTCTCTTTGGGAACGTAATAACCACTTGATCAAACTAGCATTCTGAACCTGAGAACCTCTTTCATACTAACAGGATTTTCCTGAAACAGGTAAGTGAATTTATGCTTATTGGTATTTCATTAATAATAACATCTTATCCATGCATTAATTTCTAATTCATATTTCAAAACTCTATTTTAAAAGCATATCATCTTGTTTATGCTATGGGCAGAAAGTAAGGGGAAGAGAATCTCCATTAGAAGTGCTCAGACTACTCCAAACAAAAATGGGAGTGAATCACCTGATCAGATCTGCACAGGAGGGGTGCTGGTTAGAAACTTTGATATGAAGTTCAAAAGGGTCTCTGATGCATGCTGGGCTATGCCACAGCAAGTGCAGAGGGCAGCCATGGCTGAGACTGTATGTTGAAACCATACGATGAGGAGTGGAAAGTTTACTAGCTGCTAATGGGGCTGCTCCACACCCTGCTCTCCATGGAACAAGCAGATGGTTTTGGTTCTGTTTCTAGCTCTGCACTCATTTCAGTCACGATGACACATCCAAGCCATAAAACTGATTTTTAAAATATAAATCTAATATCTGGAGTGATGTATTTGGGAACATATCCAAATTCCACTTCCTCTTTTTGAAGAGAGAAGAGATAAAATAAGTTTAATGCTGGGTAGGAATAGTTTTCCTATTTTTCGGACACCCTTATCTATCTGACTTGAAGAAAATAGCTTCTGAACGTGCATACAAACATAAATCCCATTTAGGAAAGTTCTTGAGTCGGACATGAAATTTTAGTACTGGGACATTGCCATTAAAACCAGCATATTTCAAATTGTTCAAGGGAGATTGCCTTGTAAAAACAGATGAGTAAAACTCTTTGGACTGTGATAAACTAGAGAGGAAAACAGCAAAGCAATTGGTTTGTTTAAAAAGGGATGCAAATTGAATATAGTCCTGTCCTTCTGAATCGCTCATTGCCAAAAGATACCGTCTGGAGTGAAGAGACATTGATGGGAAAATAATGTTTAGGATGTACTCAACCATTAGTTTTCAAAAGTAGGAAAGATTGATCCTATAATTACATTTGATTACATTGTCTGTTTCTTCCAGCAATAACTGATGAGGATGCATGCATTTATTTTTGAATTCAAAAGAGGAAAGGCACATCATCACAATGAGAACAACTAAAGACTTCCATTATAATGTAAGCTGGAAATTCAAAAGGGCAAGTAGGTAGATCATTATAATGTTATAACATGATAGAGATATGTCTACTGTTTCTTTAATATGGGCCAGCGGGCTGCCTTAGTCCACTCCAGGACATGTGTGTGGGCAGGAACAGGGTCAAAGGAAGTTGTTGTCCCTGCAGCTCCAAACAAAGAAAGATCTGGACCTTTTATATTGTCCTCCTGTTTGAAACTATGCTGCCTCTTTATTTTGATGCCTAGCATTAAGGATACAACACACATTTTTCATTCTAAAAAGGTTGTACCAAACATGGTTTAGGAAAGCTCACAGGAACACAATGCCAAACTGGACCAAAAGATTACTGTCTGTCAAGAAGCTGGAGCTGTGGCACACACTTTCCACAGGTACAGTACATCAGGCTTTCATCCTGTTCTTCTATCTACTCAAAGGAAAGGCAACAGTGAATCCCATGACAGGAACTATTACTGGCTCATGGGATGTGTGGACTTGTTGATTTCTTAGTTAATATTGGGGAAGTTATGATTATTAATTGGCAATAGGCAAATTTAGGGAGCGAACACCGTTGTATACAGAAGTCCCGCCTTTACTGTAGTTATCAGAACAGACACGGAGACTGTAATCAATAAAATATAATGTCTTTTACTAGAGGAGATATACAGATTCTAGGAAATAAAGATAGATCATAAGCACATTTGCATTAGCAGGATATTTGTCGGTCGGGCAATAGTTATCTGTCCTCGCTGAATGAAACATTCCAATGGAAGGGGGGGGAGAGAATTGAAAATAAGGATCATGTGTCCTGAACCAGCAGGGAACACGTGGGACTCTGGCTGCACAGACCTAGAGTCAAAGATGGAGGGAGGGTACTGGGATAGCAAGCTGGACGTGAGCAATGTTCCCTCTAAGCTGTGGAGTCTTGTGAGCAAAAATTCTACTTTGTGAGCTACTGGCATTAAAGTTGTGAGCGAGCAATTTGGCTATTGCATAAATTCGCTTGCTCTGGAGACATCCTTCCTGAGCTAAGATAAAAATATGTGAGCTGGAGGCTAAAAAACTGTGAGCTAGCTCACACTAACTCAGCTTAGAGGGAACACTGGTCGTGAGAGATATAAAGCTTAGATAGGGGTCGTAGTAGAGGTAGAGAGAGAGACCGTGAGGTCGGGTAGCACCTTTTATAATGGGGGGGGCAGGCTAGGCTGGCCACATCCCCCTGTGAAACCTTCTGTTAGTCCGTCCCATAAATCATATTATTGGTGGAAAGGAAAGGGGGAGGAGAGCCAGGGGTTGGTAAATATTGAGAGCTAGTAACTTAATCTGGGGACTGGCACCTGGATGAAGAGTGATTGAATCATCGGGCTAGGGCTATTGTCTCTTGATGGCTCTAGCCGGGTCATTGATGGGTGAATGATTAGTTGCCAAACAACTGCAGGGAGGGTCTCTTGAGTACGTGCCGAGTTGTAGGTAGCTGGAGGAGGGGGAAAGGGGTTGCCAATGTGTGTCAAATAGAGCTCCTAATGGCGTTTGGAGCTTTCCATCCTCATGCTTGGGCATGACATGGCGTTATGCAGACAAAGGAACTGGTTCACCTCACATCAGGTAAGAGGGCAGGTAACTTTGAAGAGCCACTGGAACATCAACGAAAAGGAAGATTTTTCTTCTCTCAGGTGTGCAGTCTCAACTGGTATCATGTGGGCTCACCTTGCAGTACAGTCCCTTCATCATATCTTTGCATAGTCCATTTTTATAACTTATGAGTTATAGTTCATAAGAGCACATTAAGTGCCTTGCTGGGCAACAGGCTATCCAGGTGACACCATAAATCATTTGTGACTGTTACTATGCTTGCAATGGGACACCAAAGTTCCATAGACGGATTATTCATTTCAGTTTTTGATACAAAGTATTATGAAAATGCACACAGCTCGACCACTAATTCTTCTTTGTGGGCAGAAAATTATAAAATCGGTTTAAGCCGAAGTCGATGAGCCCAGTCAACTCTCTAGTCCTTTCTGTCCACTTTATCTATAGGGTGCTTAACCGCATTGTGTAGTCGCCTTTGTTGACTTCTTATTGGCTGTTCTTGATAAAAAGGCTCACTGGAGATAAGGATTCCTTTTCACCCACTTCCCCCAGATCATAGATTATTATCTGTACTGAAGTCCACAGCTCAAGGTCGAGGGTGCTTGACAGTGTTTAGCCTGGAAAGAAATCAAAGTAGTGTGAGTCAAAAGGAGGAGGAAAACATGGTACATTTTGCTTACCTGAAGGATTTCTGCTTTGATTACAGAATCTAATCTAAAGAGATACAATGGATGTTTGGGGAGCATTAAAGGTTATTTTCTTACTCCACTAGTTGTAATTGACTATTTCTTCCCTCTTCTATCTTCCAAATGACTTAATTGCAATACTCTGCTCCTTGGAGCTATTATAGATTACATTACATGGTGGTTTGTGATATCCCTTTGCAAAATTTCCTATAATGTTCTATAGAAATACTGGCTTGATTCAATTGATTTCACATTTCATTTTTAAAATTAATGTTCATTTCAGGATTCCCCCCCCCCATAATTCGTGTACTATGTTTGTTGATTTAGGAGGAGGCAAGGTTAGTTTGGGTTGAATTACTGTTTAAAACAGCAATTTCATTGTGCTAAAATAGATATTTTAATATAGTGTCTATATTAAGCCTATTCCACATCTTTATCAACACAAGGAAAGTGTTGCCCTCTTGAAACAGAATATTAGAACCTGGGCATATAATCGTGCCTGGGAGCCTCATGCTTTTCAGCCCACCAAGGAAACATTCAGGCTTGTTCCACTTACCCCACAGCAAGCATATTGCCATGGCAACTGCTGTCCAACCACTCTTTTCAAAGGCAAAGTGGGTGTGATCCCAAAGCCAGGGCCATGGGTCCAGGGGGTTGGTATCATTGTTAGTGAGTATGGCTGGCTGCAGCAGGCTGGGGAGTCACCAGTGGAGGGAGGTTAATAAAGGCACTCAGTTGTAGCATGTTACTGAAATGCCCCTAAAGAGTTCTTTATTTCCTTTCTTGTGTCACTGTGATACTCAACCAGAGAGGGAAGCCTTCCTCCAACCACCCTACTGTATGCAGCCAGCTCAAAATCCTGCCGTTACATAATGCCGTTACATTCAGGCAGCTGAGGCTTCCCTCCATTCATCCAGGTCTTTCACCCTGACATGTGGTCTGCTTCACCTGCTGGCAAAATTATAAGCAGCTGTTTGGATCCCCTCAGTTCCAAGAAAGGGCCTATTACACCAACCTACTGATATAGGGCCACTCTCACCCAACCATGCACTTTCTTACAATCCCAGCAATGGGCTGCTTTTCATCCTGAACTATTTCTACTTTGTAGATATAGAACACATGAAGCAGCCTTCTCTGCAATCTTTCCACAGCTCTAAAACACCCTCCTCACAGCCATCTTGTCCTGAGCCTTTAATTGGTGTTTTGGGCATACCTCATTTTTTCATCTTCACAACACCCCTATGAATTAGTGTAGGCTGAGGGACACCAATCAGCCCATGGTCATCCAGTGAGTCTGATTGCACAGTTTTATAGTACATGACTCTAACCACTATGCAGCACTAGTTGTCAATTTATGTTTCTGGTGTGTGTTTTAGGTGTCCAGCCTTCATCATCTTATCATCTTCTTATGCTTTAATACTTAACATTTTTCATATTTACTCATCGTTAATTCCTTCTGTCTCTTAAAATCTCTTACTGCTGCTGTGGAGAGTGAACCTTATATCTTGCCCCATTCACACAGAGCATTTCCTGCGCTGAAGGCCCGATAGTCCCGTGGATTTTCCGGGTGCGATCACATTGGAACATCTGGGAGGCGTAGCGCACCCGTGGCGTCCCGCCGAAGATGTGCATTAAAAAGTACCTGGGACGACCTACTGGCAAATAGTTTGCCACAGGCTGCATGCGGACTCCCTGGGTGTGATCGCGCTGGCGCGCGGCTTCCTCCCCCGTTATCCTCTGCCACGGGGAAGCTGCCGTCACGTCTGATCGCATAATGGCGCATCAGAATGCGACGGCGCAAATATCCACGCTTCCCCGCCCCCCGCGTTTTCCGGCACGTCTAACCGGGGCCTCTGACTGCTAGTTTTCTATCTTTGGTATTGGCTAGTGATTTCTCTTTTTCCCTGTTGTCTGATTGCTTTTTTAAAAGATGCATTTTTGTTGCTTTTAATGAGGCTCTACTGGAACAGTGGCGTGATCTTATGGAGATATCCATAAGATATCCATAAGATGCCTTCAGAATTATCAGTTGCGAGTGGGGATATATACATTTTCAATCACATACATACATACACAGACCTTTATTGGCATATGTTAGGTTACAGGAAGAAACAAAAGTAGATAAATAGCTAACAAGGAGAAAACAAGGATTGATTTTCAATCAGTCAATCAATCCATCCATCCATCCATCAATGTAAAAGCCAGTATTCCACTTTCAAACCATATAGGGCATGGTACTTGTGTGTGTGTAAAGCGGTGTCAAGGTGCAGCCAATTTACGGTTACTCCAGCAAGGGGCTTTTCAAGGCAAGTGAGAATCAGAGGTGGTTTGCCATTGCCTTCGTCTGCAGAATCTTCCTTGGTGCTCTCGCTTCCAAGTACTGACCCTGCTTAGCTTCCAAGATCTGACAAGACTCATTTATACAATGCCTCCTTCTCTTCAAGACATGCAAGCTACATATAAATATTGAGCTGGAACCTACCACTCCACTAAGTCAGGAGCCTGCCTTTGGCTCAAGAATCTTCCCTCCAAAATATTTTAATTAATTAATTTTATTTATCTATTAAAACACTTATATGCCACCTTTTTCTCATAGTTCAAGGTGGCTTACCATATAAAAAACATTTCCAGTTAAAACAAGAGTCTCTTCTTCTGGGGGAACGCTCACTACACCAAAGGAAGGTTTCGTACTTATCTGAGTGGAGTGGCAGGATCCAAATGATTGATTCAGACTGCTATTATTCGAGATGCCTATCTGAACAAGTTATTGCCTTCCAAAGCCAATCAGTGGAGAAGAAGCAGGTGTCAAAATAAGTGCACCTTTTTTACAGAGGTTTTTGGGCTTTCCCTGCCAGTTTAATGGTAGCTGCTGTGTGCTAAAGAGGCCAGAATAACAGGAAACATTGATCTTATGTGAGCCTTGCATACTCTTTCATTACTGACAGGAACAGCCACCTGTAGATCTGCACACTTGCACAGCTTGAAATCTTCATTGCATTGCCATTTGTAATGGGCTAAAGATTTTAAGCATTTAATTGCTGGTGCACGGCTGGCATAAACCATTCAAGGGGAAACGGAACCGCCATAGTTTGGTAGCTAATTTCAAATGCTTTCTATGCTTTTGGCACAGCCATCTCAGATTTTGTTGGGCCTTGCTTTTCTGGATCTCAATTCAGAAATAATCAGGAATGTAGAACTGTGATCATTTTTGCACCAGTCTTGAGACCACAGAGATTGTTTTAGAAATGGAATATGTATTGCTGCCAATGAAGGCCATGCTGTGTTTCTATGTGGTAGGGATTAAATATGGAGGGGGCATGGGAAATTTTACTGGTGTCTGGAGGGACCCAATACAGGCTATTAGTGCCATGGTGATGCTTTAGCATTACCTTGAATAACCTGTCTCACAGGGTTGTTGTGCAAGATAAAATGTAAGAGAGGAGAACAAAGTGAACCACTGTGGGTCCCTATTGGAGAGAAAGCCATGGTATAAATGAAGTAAAATAAACATAAATTTTAAAACACTATGCCATGATCTGTCTGTGTCATTTCAGAATAATTCCTTTCTTCTGAGTCAACAGATTTTATGTATGGAGGGCATCTTACAAGTTAGTACAGGACCCAGAGGACATTTGCTTGGACCCCCGTGCTGGGTTGTAATTGTTAATACTAATTACATCAGGTGAAATCTGAGAGTGGCTTCATCTCATGAACCCAGTGATACAAATATGCTTGCAAAGAATAGTACTTACTTTAGAACTATTAAAGGCAGCATAAAGGGGAAGGTATCTCTCTAAACATTCATATAGGTCCTTGCATTGATCTTCCATTTCTTTGCATAATTTATTGAATTCAACTGGATCTCACATAAGATTTCTACATGTGCAAGGTGGGGCATTTCTGTTGATTCTGCCATCCTGCAGCAGACCTCCAACTTCCCCCAACTATTCCTGGGGGTATGCCATCCCCCAGGGGCTACATTTTAGGGGACATTTTGGGCTGTACTGGGAGGGGGAGGAAGGGAAGTGGCATTTATGTGGACAGACAGAAATCCTTCTGTCCCTGAAAATTTTAGGTGGGGTTTAAGCCAACGTTTCCAGAAAACAAATTTCTGATGGGTAGCTAGCTGTGTTAGAGCCACATAAGATGTGATGTTGTTCCTGGGTTCACCTGTGCATCTCTGACAACATGTGTTGTCCTGCGGAACAGCCAGACATGTGTTTCTATTGTTCACATTATCATCATTCCCATGTCCAGACTGTTACAATAACACAAACTTCTGAAGCAACTCAAAGATAGCAGGTTTAACCTAAGAGCATTTCCCAGGACACTCTACTACTGACCAGGAAGTAGACATCATTCAGGAGAAAACCTTCAAAAGGAGGGTTTATAGTGAAATTACTAAATTATAAATTCTCAGGATGTTTGATAATATACCATTAGGACTCTGTTGTGATATTAGTTTCTATTCACACCATTGGCATTAATAAATCTGCCACCTATTGTTTATTTATTTACAAAATTTATACCCTGTCTTTCTGCCCCCATCAGGGTCACCAAGGCATCTAACAAGTTAAAAACATAATAAAAACCCAAGGAATTTTAGGGTCACTGTGCAGAGGAAGGCAATGCAAACCACCTCTGAATATCTCTTGCCTTGAAAACTTTATGGGATTGTCATGTCTAGGGCTGTCAGGCCCTTCCTAGTCCATGGTGGGGGACTTTGGGTGAGTGTTTCTAGAAGGGGTGGGGATGTTCCCTATGCAATGATGTCCCTTAGAAGTGATGTCATCACACTGAGGGCCAGCGTCCCACACTGTTGCCCTGCAAGGCGCTTATAGCGCTCTTATGGACTTATAGTTTATAAGTGGTAAACTGGACTGTACAGCTAGTATGCAAAAGGGATGGAATTGTGTGGTGACCCTGAAAATGGATGCCAGCCCAGCAGAAGAAATCCTTCCTCTGATCTGATGTGCCAATGGTTCCTGAGGTTACCTGCCATCTCCTACCTGCAGTGCAGCAGGAAGAGAGACCAGCTCCCTAGTCACATGAAGCACCATGAAGCCAGCAACCATGTGCCATGGGAAAAAATGCCATATTTTGCAAAAGGGACTAAAAATTCTGAAGAGAGCAAAACCTTTCCTTCAACATGGGAGGTGGCCAGCAAAGCACACACCCCAGCCCCACAGTGCATAAAAGAGCAGGACCATGTGCTCGTTCTCTCTCTCTCTCTCTCTCCCTCCCTCCCTCCATACCTAAACCCTGCCCCATCCTGCTGACTCTTGGTGTAGCGCTGCCCAGAGTCACATGTTCTGCTGGTTCAGAATATGACCATTATTCCCTCATAGTCTCCTCATTTTTCCTGTGGATCATTTCATCCAGGGGTCATTTCGTAGAAAAAGAGCTAGGGGAACTCATTAGCATAACTCATTAGCATATGCCACACCCCCTGACATCACCGGAAGTGTGTCATAAGGCCACACCCCCTGACATCACCGGAAATGTGTCATAAGGCCACACACCCCATCCCCAACGGTCCCGTGAGGGGCCCGGCTAGGGTTGCCAAATCCAAATCCAGAAATATCTGAGGACTTTGGGGGTGGAGCCAGGAGACTTTGGGGGTGGAGCCAGGAGACTTTTGTGATGTCACTTCCTGTGATGTCACTTCCAGGTCAAATGGCAAGTTATGTCACTTCCCCTTCCAATGATGTCACTTCCAGTACACTGCACTGTGGCTAATACAGACAGGCAGCCAAAAGCATCCTTTCCCTCCCTCTCGCTTTTTTTTTGGGGGGGGGAGCGAAAGGACGCCCTGAAATGGCTGCCTGCCTGCCCTTTAAAGTGAGCAGCTGACGGTCAGATGCAGGTCACCTGTTAGCAGTATAGACCACAGTCCCTACTCATTTATCCACAGAACTCTGTAAACCATTTTCTACAGGGGACCCCTATTGCCTGTGTAGAAAATCCCTCTTCAATAATTCAGTTTTGCATCATTTGCAGAATCCTGGGAGAGTGGGTGTTTCAAAAATTCATACTTTAGACAATTAGTAAGATCAGGATTATGCAGTTACTACAACAATTTGCTCACCAAACCACCCAAAGAAGGTGCTCCCTCTAAACTGTGGAGGCTTTTTGGGTGAGTAAAAATTCTACTTGGTGAGCTACTGGCATTAAAGTTGTGAGTGAGCGATTTGGCCACTGCATCAGTTAGTTTGCTCTGGAGCCATCCTTCCTGAGCTAAGACAAAACTGTGTGAGCCGGAGGCTAAAAAACCAGTGAGCACCTCAAAGGGAAGAGTCACA